>NC_088302.1:51616484-51895258 GCF_032854445.1 Liolophura sinensis | reverse complement strand
AAATCATTAAATGTACTTAATTTTTCATTCTTGATTGTGCCATGTTTCCCCCAATTTTATTTGATTTTCACCTGATCATTGTTTTAAAAATGAATCAGTGCTTTCTTGATCAGGATAAGGGCTCTCATTGGCCTGTACAAGACTCCTGATAAATCACCAGTAAATCAGATGTGTTGTCATCGACTGTTGTGTACAGGTCAGGATAAGGGCTCCCGTGGCCTGTACAAGACTCTTGATAAATCACCAGTAAACCAGACGTGTTGTCATTGACTGTTGTGTACAGGTCATGATAAGGGCTCCCATGGCCTGAACAAGACTCTTGATAAATCACCAGTAAACCAGATGTGTTGTCATTGACTGTTGTGTACAGGTCAGGATAAGGGCTCCCATGGCCTGTACAAGACTCTTGATAAATCACCAGTAGACCAGACGTGTTGTCATTGACTGTTGTGTACAGGTCATGATAAGGGCTCCCATGGCCTGAACAAGACTCTTGATAAATCACCAGTAAACCAGATATGTAAACCTGTGTCATCACTGATTGTTGTATAGGTCAGGATAAGGGCTCCCATGGCCTGTACAGGGCTCTTGATAAATCACCCGTAAAGCAGATATGTAAACCGGTGTTATCATTGACTATTGTGTATAGGCCAGGATAAGGGCTCTCGTGGCCTGTACAAGAAGGAAGTGATGGAGGTGCTGTACCACATCTACCCTCCTGCTGCGACCAATCTCAGCCAGTACAGGAAGTCCACCTGGATGAACCCTATAATAGATGGGGAGGAGGCCAAAAAATTACTAGGTGAGACTGTAATTACTCATCATCTTCTACCGCAGTTGTATGGCTGTGGTGCCTGGGTTGTATGGCTGTGGTGCCTGGGTTGTATGGCTGTGGTGCCTGGGTTGTATGGCTGTGGTGCCTGGGTTGTATGGCTGTGGTGCTTGGGTTGTATTGCTGTGGTGCCAGGGTGGTATGGCTGTGGTGCCAGGGTTGTATGGCTGTGGTGCTTTAGTTTTATGGCTGTGGTGCCTGGGTTGTTAACTGTGGTGCCAGGGTTGTATGGCTGTGGTGCCAGGTTGTATGGCTGTGGTGCCTGGGTTGTTAACTGTGGTGCCAGGGTTGTATGGCTGTGGTGCCAGGGTTGTATGGCTGTGGTGCCTGGGTTGTATGGCTGTGGTGCCAGGTTGTATGGCTGTGGTGCCTGGGTTGTTAACTGTGGTGCCAGGTTGTATGGCTGTGGTGCCTGGGTTGTATGGCTGTGGTGCCTGGGTTGTATGGCTGTGGTGCCTGGGTTGCATCATCACACACTGACCTCAGACACAAAACCTGACTGGTTGGATCACTTTGTTGTAATCAGCAGATAAGTGTGGGGTAATACAATAATATAATAACAACTGCAAATGGAGACCAGTATAATCAAAAGTATTATGTATTACAGGCCAGAGATCCTTGTGCTCTGCTGTAAGGATACCTCCATAGTGCAATATATCTAGAGTCAGAAATAAAATCTGGTTTAACACTGTTTTGCTCCCAAATCAACTCAGTAATTTGATCTGTGAATTTAGGTAGATTTATTAAGATAAACCATTAGACTTGGCCTCTTGTAGTTGAAGTGGTTGTTATTTCAGGGAGTCCATGTGTTGAAGACACACCTCTGTCTGTGTGTGTGAAACTTGTTGTCGACTCGAGACGGGAAAGGCGCCAAAGAGAGGAGGCAGAGAGACAGCGACAGCGTGAGCAGGAGGTCACCATCGCTGCTGCAGAACCATATGTTGAGTCAGCAGCTGAACCCCAGGATACCCCAGACATAACACATCAGAGCCCTGTTCCTCAGGAAGACCAGAAAGGCAAGAAGGTGGTTTTTGTCGTGCCAGACGAAGAGACTTTAAATGGTGACAGCTGAAGTTGATGTCAGTGATACAGCTCTTGTGATTTGTAAAGCTCATGACCTTGGCAGTGGTACAGCTTACAGGATTGACAATGGTACAGCTTATAGGAGTGGCAGCAGTACAGCTTATAGGAGTGGCAGTGGTACAGTTTATAGGATGGCGGGTGATAGCTTAAAGGCAATCATCTTCAGCAGTAGAGCTGATGTGATCGTCAGCAGTGCATCTGTGTACATGCATTTACTTAAAATTGTGGCAGACTTCTAATTTGAAAGTGATGCTGCCTTAGTGTGGTTATCATTTATGTCAGCCATAGTCTTATTAAATGAGATCATCAGTGGTGCAGGTATACTACAGTGTTGATCAGTGGTATGGCCAGATTATGTTGATCAGTGGTACAGCTAGACCATGTTGATCAGTGGTACAGCTCGACTATGTTGATCACTAGTACAGATATACTATGTTAATTGGTGGTACAGCTTAGATGATAATCATACAGGTACACTGCTGTGATGAATAGTATGGGTACACTGACATTATGAATAGTACGGGTACACTGCTATGATGATCAGTGATACAAGTACACTGCTATGATGAATAGAGGTACAGATACACTGCTATAATGATGAATGGTATAGGTTCCCTGCTTAGATGATGAATAGACTGTGTTTATCAGTGATCAACATTGCTTAGATGAAGATTGGTACAGGTACACTGCAATGATGAATAGTGATACAGGTACATTTTTGTGATGATGAATGGTACAGGCACACTGATATGATGATGAATGGTACAGGTACACTGCTGTGATGAATGGTACAAGTACACTGCTGTGATGATGAATGATACAGGTACACTGCTATGGTTATGAATGGTACAGATATACTGCTGTGATGATGATGAATAGTACATGTACACTGCTATGATGAATAGTTGTTCAGGTACACTTCTATGATGAATGGTACCGGAACACTGCTTAGATGATCAGTGGTATAGGTACAGCATTATGATTGTCATTGCTACAGTTATGCTATTATGATGATCAGTGGGGTACACCCATGGAGATTGTTAGCAGTAGAACTTTTGTTTCGTATTTATGAAAAGTAATATAATGTAATGCATGAGAGTTTATCCAGTGGATGTGTGGTAATTCTGTAGTGTTAGAAACAAATGAAGTTATCAACTGTTGATGACCTCAGGAAGTATGAAGTATTTATTCAAGTGCCTTGGGATACCGGTGTGTTAAAAGTTTATTATGAAACGTGTACATATAGTGCCATCCATTTTACATCACAACAAACCTGTGTTTTGTTATAGCCTGTGATATATTGGAGTATTGTAAATATTCTTTAGAATTTACCTTTCTTATTTCATTTGTTTGTTACATTGTATTTGTTATATTTTACTGTTGAGTATATAGAGTTGATACTACCAAATTTCTGAGGTAATGTTCATAAGATTTTCAATTAACAGCCATATTAGTAAATTGTTGATGTTATGCTGATTTTTATTTTCTCACATTTTAGTCCAAAAATAGATTTGTTAAGTCAAAGGCTAGAACTCATTACATATGCTTATGTTATAATGCTGAGTGTATCATCCTAGTCTATAATTCTGACAAATTTACCATTATGTGCCAGTTCACTATGTAAACTCCTGTCACCCTGTAGTATAATAGTACTGGAATTACATTTCATACTTTAACAAACTGGAACTTTATGGAGTGTAAATGCAGGTGCCATTTGATGGAAAATGCGTGTGTCCTGGGACCCATTTTATGAAGAATTCTTATTATTTGCCTGGTGTAAAGCGCATATAATGAGGACATACATATAGTAAATATGCTTGACACAGCTTGCCTGCCATGTATTAATTTGATTGGTACTTAACACCTTACTCTACAGTTCTTCACTGACACAGTGGGTGTCAGATGTATGGATACAGGAAACTGAAGAAAACCACTCACTTTACCGAGTGACAAAAACCTGTCAAAACTCCTGGCGTTTGTCTTACAAAGCTGTTGTATCTCTTATATCATGTATGTTAGGACAGCTTTCTAAAATGAGCCCCATCATTAAAGCCACAGCTGAACCTTTTTTAGCCATGGACTGATCAGCTTCAGCTTAAACCTTCTTTGCCTTGTGTGGATTTCAAGCCATTTCTATAAATACTGTGCCACATATTACATTCCCAATATGTATATTCCCAATTCGCACAACTCATGTATTTATTTTTTTGATCTGTGTTTAACTCCGTATTAAAGAATATTTCACTTATACGATTGCTGTCAGCATTATGGTGGGAGGAAACCAGGCAGGGCTTCGGAGGAATCTGTAGGTTGCTGCAGACCTTCCCAGCGCAATAGAAAATCTGACAGTTTGTAAACATAATGATTTATGCGTCTGCATTAGCCTGTTGCATGAAGAATTTTTTTTTGGTCTTATGAAATACTATCAGCAGAGAGGAGTTAAGTTTGTCAAGTGCCCTCGTTTGAGGGGAAAAAAACATGTTAAGTATTCACTATTATTTTTTTTATTACAGTTATCTTTACAGAATATATACATGTACAAAAAGAATAGAATAGGTCAAAATTTTTATACAGGATGTAACTGCTAACATGCAGTATACTACAGGATATATACAATTAAATAATTGTTACACATGTACTCTAGAAGTATTGTATCTGTCACAATTCTGCTGCATCAATACAGTATTAGCTGTATGGTATTACATCTTCAGGTTTCTTTCTTCTGTCAAATAAATACTAACACTATTAATGGAACTTATGAGTGTCCTCCAAATGGACTGAAATGTTCCACAGAACCAACTCGACGTACAAAGAGGCTCATTGGGTATTATCCTACCCGAAAATAGCCAAAATGCTTTTTGTGAGATACTCTACAGTACATTACACATGCATGCATATTACTCTGGACACTATTACTCTATTAATTAGACTGTGTCAGATTAGTCTAGAAAATGGTTTTTCCTGTTTCTATTCTCTTAGAAGTGGTATTAAGTTTTCCTCATTCAACGATACACAGTTTTCACCTCTGGGCCCAAGAATATATATTGCAAAAGAATGAATTACAAACAGAATGTACCACTTGTAAACTTAAATCTGAAAAAATCCACGAAAAAAATACACATAAGGGAGCTTCCACTATAAAATTTGAAAACTTCTGTCAGAACATGTACTGCAAAATCTTCAACCTTATGACCTGTGAAGCACTTTTTTTCAGTAGAATTTATGCATACAATTATGAAAATGATACTAAAATGATTTGTTTGTGTCACTAAAGATGCAAACCTCATAAAACTATGCAAAATGCTTCTCTGCATCCCATAGTTATCTCAGAACTTTTAAAAGTTAGGTTGCAGAGGTGGTTGAATAAGATTAACAATTTATAGCGTAGTTCCTACAGGCCTCTAACCACCTAGATTCCCCTAATGAATACATTCATCTTACATGAAGATCCTAGAAAACCATACCTTCGCCAATGGCCATGGACAAAAGTAACCTTACATACAAGCAAAATATCTGAACTCTGATAAAGTAGCTCAAAAATTTGTGTATATCTTGGGTGATTAAGGTAACATCTACTGCTAAATTTCCTCCAACACAAATCTCAACAATTTTTTTGTCTACTAACAACTCCATATGCTTATTTACCTATAGTCACAGTTTTTGCCCATCTTGTTTTTATTTTGGATTTGTAAATAATGTTAAAGATGTCTGACTAAAACAAGACCTTCAACCCATGCATCACTATCAGATGTATACAAATAAGCCTTACTGCATTTATTACATCTAAAACCATATCCACCCATTATTTCTAGTACAGCTAACAAGATTAAGTACATGTGATATTTATACCTCTGTTGATAATTCAGTGGACTTGGTGGATTGTTGGGTTTGTATCTGGCCTTACAAAGAAACATGCTTGTTAATTAAGCAAAATATATGTTCACTGTTACATACAGAATGATCAAGCAAAATATACGTTCACTGTTACATACAGAACATGAACCATTGTGTTTGTACACTGATTTATCAACTCAACATTACATAAGCATATGCATAGTACAATTATATCAGCTTGTTTCAGTGAGTTACCAATAAATTCAAAGAATTGGCCAGAAGGGTTCTTAACTCCAACACCCAGTAACTTTCAATAACAATACACCTGGGTCTCACAAAATTATCAGGATCCAACAGACTGTGTTGCGAATCTCAACTGACCATTAACAAAACAGTAGTGAGAAACACTGGTGTCGCCAGCGGATGAGAACCAATCGTGTTACAACAACGACAAACAATGTCAGACGACTGGCAAGGCTAGGCTGGCAACACGGGTGTTTCCATATAATCGTAAGAGCCATTGGTTTGGTTAGGTTGACAGCACCACACCACATGTGAGACATGTAGACTAAATGAAAACTGCTTAGCAACTTTCAGTAGGTCAGCAGCAGTGGAAATAAAACAGAATCACAGCTCTATACTAAAAGAGATGTAATAAATCTCTTACAAAATACTTTTTCAAGATTTTGAATGCAGATTACATCATGTCATTTGCATAATAAATGAAAGAATGTGTCAGGAAACTTAACACTATTGACTAGTTGAAAGAAAGGCGAAAATTTTCAGCTAGCAATAGGGAGCTCTGCCATTCAGTCAGTCCGCTCCAGTACAAGCTGTCCATGACAACATATACACATCCCACACCATGGTAACTCGGGGCCCAGGCCAGATTGACAGTTATTCTCTTGCATTAAATGAGTAATATTTTGCCACTTGGTCCACAAATCACCATCGCAAAGAAAGAAATGAATAGAAGACAACACAGCTTTGATACAAATTACTTATGGCAGAAAAGGTCCAAGATTCTATACCCTATCATTGTATTCTTTGCCAGCTACAGTAAGCTACGGGTTTGGAACTACAATAAAAATTATGTAACAAAAGAGATGGAATATAGCATATAGATAAAGCACAATGCTTGGAATGCCTTTGGGAATGGTTGTACATGTCCTGATGACAGACAATCAATTGGCAATAACAACACTTTTCTACCTGCACATTTGGAGAAGTCGTCACATTCTGCTGAGCTAAAACAAGTGATATGCTGAAAGGTATGTTAATACCAGGTATTAAAAATATCACAACAATGTGTCTGTACGCTCTATGCAAACTTAGAAGCAAAGATCTTTGCTATCCTCTTGGTTTCGTCTGCAGTTGGTAATGGTTTGTTTTTGAGCCCGCTGTTCTGGAACTTGTCTGTCTTTGTCACAGAGGACCCTTTGGACAGCTTTTTGACAAACTCCTGAGCTACAGAAGCCTTTTCCTTCAGTCTGGTCTCATCCAAAGGCTGCAACAAAACAACACAGGCTGCAGTAACAGCTGAAGGTGTGTACTGAACACTTTACCAAGAAAAATGAACAATGATTAGGGTTTAACACCACATTGGCAGCATGTCATCCAATAAAAGAGATCATTTTATACAAACAGTAAAGACTGCTTTGGTGGAATAATGGCTAGAGAGTCTGCCTAAAGACATTAACGCAAAATCCTAAAGTTTCAGAAAACTGATTACTGTACATCCTGTACATTGAGGGGAAATAATATTTGAGATTTTATATCAGATTTGCCATTAGTGTATTTTCTCCATTAGACATCATATCCTGTTTCACTAGGAATCAACCTTACCTGGCCTGGTTTACATGTCACAAGTTGAAGAGCTTTCATTGACTGCTCTAACTGTACTGCAGAAGGGAAGAAGTTGGGAACCTGGGAGTGAGGAAGAGTTCCTTCCCTTGGAGTGGAATGGTCACTGTTCTGAGCACTGTTTGGTTTGTTTGCAGCATTCTTTGGCTGGACAATTTCAGCTGCCTCATCCTTGATGGACATGTCCAGTGTGATGACACCAAGAGGAGCTCTGGGTGTAGACAATGATGAATTTGTTCCACTACTGGTATCTTTACTCTGACCCCAACCTGGTCCTGACAAGGGAGGTAATCCCTTTATCACCTTGACCTCTGAACTTTGTGATCTGTTACTATGATTTGACCTTGGAGAGGAATGTATCTCTTCAAGGTTGGATTTTGCAGAGCTCTGAGTATCATTATGGTCAGATCTTGGAGAATGCACTGCACCATTATGGCTTGACCTTAGTGAATTCTGCTCATCATTTTGGTTTAGCCTTGGTGAATTCTGCTCATTATTATGGCTGGGCGTTGGTGAACTATGTCCATAGTTTTGGTTTGACCTTGAAGAATTCTGTGCACCATTATGGTTTGACCTTGGAGAATTCTGTGAACTATTATGGTTTGACCTTGGAGAACTCTGTACACCTTTACGGTTTGACCTTGAAGAATTCTGTGCATCATTATAGCTTGACCTTGAAGAATTCTGTGCATCATTACGGCTTGACCTTGGAGAATTCTGTCCACTATTATGGCTTGACCATGGAGAATTCTGTCCACTATTATGGCTGAACTGCACAAAGTTTTCAGTATTATTATAATCTGCTCTTGGTGAGAATTGACAATCTTCATGGCCTGATTCTGGAGAGGGTTGCGATCTACCAGTGGTCTCTACGATGTTCATGTCTTCAGCCACCAGGTTATGTCTGACCGTTTTAATCCGTACCTTCTCATCCTGCACGGTCTCTGGCCTGTCACTAAACTCCTCACCTGAGTTATTTTCCCACTCCACGCAATCTGACAGGGAGTCAATGTCAAAAGGCATTGGGGTTGGATGGGTGTAGTCCTCAGCATCGAATTCTGCAGGGGTGCTTACAGCTAGATTTGTTGTATGCTGTGGCTCAACCAGCCAGCTATCTGTGTTAGAAAAAGAAGACAGTTCAGGTATGGGAGATGGAAAGATGTGCCTTGTGCCATGTGGTCCTGTACGGTTCATGTGAGATGTACCAGTTATCTCCCCTGTCATTGGCCCTTTGCTAGAGATGTCGTTCAGAGCTCGTGGTGTGATGATGTCAACATCATCCTCTTCTTCCTGGTCATCGCTGCTGTTATCTCCTCCATCTTGCAAAAATTCCTGATACTGATGGAAGTAGTTCTGCTGGTTATCACGATCCTCCTCCTCCTCATCACTGCTGGACAAGTCCAGCTCCTCTGTGGCTGGTGCTCTCTCCTGGGGCTCTGGCGGGGGCTGGTGAAGCTGCCGTGCAGCCTGCAGGAGCTCCTGTATCTGAGGAGGGACATGGTTGTGTAGAAAGTCCTCAGGCACGTCCAGCTCAGAGCTCATAGTGTTTGACACAGGCTGATCAATGGCACCAGTTACCTCCCCTGATTGTGTGGACATTCCAGATGGCACTGCCGAATGAGAACCAATCAAATCATTGCTGGTCTCGTGGTGGGTTGCTGTCACATTCCCACTGTCCTGTCCACTGACACTGTCTCTAGCACTATCTTTGCCCATGGATTGGGAGGTGTAGGAGTTCGCCCCGATGGTGGAGTTGAGATTAAGGTGAGCTGATTGACCATTTTCGGCCGGGTGATCAGATCTAGTGAACAGGGGTAGTCTCTCTGTCCTGAAGTGGAGCTGAGTGTCCTGGTGTCTGGGCTCTGGCATTGCCAGTCGGGCTTTGAATTTATCATTGATTTCATCTAGTTCTGTGAGCTGTTTTCTGTGAAAAACAAAAAGAAAAGAGTTCATTTTTAAGTCGAAGACCAGAAACAATTTGTTATTTCTTTTTCGATTAGTTGAATATATTTATATATATCTGTTATATATATATATTTATTAACCGCATAGTTATTTGATGAGATTTGGACTGCCCATTTCGTCAGGTATTTACTGATTACCCACCATTGCCAACCCAGTATGGACCTGAGTTCCAACTGTCGTACTCAGATATCAGTCTTACTTGTACTTGACTTTTAATACACTTTTGAACAACCATCTACTTATGTACATCATTCATAATTGATGAAACTCATAGAACACTTTTCCTTTGATACACAAGAAATATTTTGAAAATCTTTCTCAGAATCTCTAATATTTAGGTTTAACATAAACATGTACTTCTAACCAATATGATGTGGTACTGTGTACTTTTGATGTGCATAAGCGATTACCTGAGAGCAGAGAACAAAAAAGACTTGGAAGAACTGGGCTCCTCCCTTAAATCAGGTAACTGTGGCTTCCAGTGAAGTGACACCTCAGGTTGTTCCCCTTGGTTGTCATCAGGTGGCTTTATCTGGCCCTGTTTCTGCAGCATCTCATGATGATGTTTGACACTTTCATAGTGTTCCTGGAAATGAGGTAGACTTGTCTCTGAGTGGCTGGGTGCCCAGGGGGGCTGGTCTGACCAAGTCACCCCGGAGAACCCTGGTGGGTAAAACACAGAGCTCCGGAATGGAGCATGGTGGGCGTCCAACTGAAGAAAAAAGACATACAGAAGTATAACTTAGAGAAAGGTACCAAATTGATTTGTGGATCTGATGAGTTTATGACTTTAAAAGATAGAAAAAAACTTGTCTGTATAGAGGAAATTTGGGTTTTAAAGAAAACCACTGCTTTACTTGACATATCAATGCTTTGAAATTATGCTGACATACACATTATGTAACCTGAAACATTACAGCATAACTACGAGACTGAAGTAGTTTCATTTTGCTCACACTGATTATGAAGAGAAAACCAGTTTAATCAACCATTTGCCGCTTATCAATCTGAAATCACACCATTAGCCAGAATCAAATTTACACAACAATGAAGATACTTCGATATCTTGGTACACTATAGCCAGGAGAGCTTACCAAAGGTGATGGTAGGCCACTTCTGAATGGAGACAGAGACTCCAGTGGGGTTACACTGACCTGCGAATTGTAAAACAATCAAGTACCCATAATGCAAAAAAAGAAAATCCAGACATTTAATTTTCTACTGTAATCAAACACCTGGCAGCAGGACCTTGACCTCAGTTTATGTTCCTTCCCAGCTCGTCATAATGACATTACACTGAAGAGTAATAACATACATAATGATTGCTCCCGGTCCTGCTTCACACTAACACCACCTCAAGGGATTACAATATATGCTCCCTCCCCATTGGATTACATGTGCTTGTGGCATCCAAACAAATTACGTCAAGGGTGATGTGCCCTTTTTTCCCTTTTGTTCTAATTTTGTTTTTATTTTTTCTCCACGAACAATTGACTTAAATGAAAAGTGGCTTTGTGGAATAGGTCCTGATCACCATCACACAAAAAATATGTGTTTAAGCCTGACCTGGTTTGGTTTAAAGTATGGTTTAAAGTCAAACATGAATCAAATAAATATGTTATAAATTTATACACAAATTACACTTGGACTGTTCAGTATTACATGTACGTAATGTGATCATCAAGCAGATGCCACCACCACCACAGAAGTGAGATAAGACAGATGACCAGCTACACACACTCTGAAATTACATGTAAAGGTTGTGTGTTTGCGCCCACCTTGATTTGGCCCTGACACTGGCCATTGAAATCCATGATGTTGTACCAGCCACAGATCTGCTGTAGCCCTGTAGTCAGAGGTACCAGGTCCACGGTGACAAAGCCCAGGACACGGTCAGAGGATCTATCTGTGGACAGCAATACAAGTATGCTCACAAATCTGGTCACAACAGAGGCTAGAGGTTTGTCCTGCACATTGTCTGTTTGGCAAAACAAAGGCTTTATCTAATCCACGTACAGAAGTTGTTTTTATAAATCTTTGACATTTTGGAAATGATTATGCCAACAAATTAAACTGCTTTATTAATGCAATTTTTCATCTTCCTTTTTAATCGTTACTTCTATTTTCCTTATACAAGGCTGCAGCATTGGACCCAGGAATCTCTTATTTGATTTTTTAGAAAAATTAATCAAAACGTGGATGAAAAGTTAAGTATTATTAGAGCAAGTATGCTGAGTGAGTGAGTGAGTGAGTGCTTGGGGTTTAACGTCCTGCTTAACAATTTTTTTAGAGTGTATGTAATGTGCCTCATTGTTGCAGGACGGATTTCTGTTGTCTAGTGCTGCTTCACTGACACGCCCTACCGGAGGCAAGTAAGCCGTCCCACCCGAACTACTATAATGATACGGGTCAACCAGTCGTTGCACTATCCCCTTCATGCTGGACACTAAGCCAGGAAGTTAGTATGCTTATTGAAGCTTGAAATTTAAAAACATAATACTTCAATAATTCATGATCAGTTTATCATCTTGAAAACAAAAGCAATCAACCTGTTATGTCCAAATGCCAAGAGTCATTTGATCTTTTTAATTTATAAACTTGATATTTTAAAGAACATGAGGTCCTGTATCCAAACCTTGGTGCAGGATGATGGGCCAATGAACTACATGCTATATACACCAGCAGACACAGTAATTACAGGTACAGACCTTCGTAAGGACTCACCTGGTTCTTTGGAGGCAGTGTCAGGTTTATGCCACACCTTGAATACTAAATGCTGCAACAAAAACATTCTCATTAGATAAAAAGGGTACTGTCACTCAAGCAAGGAACAAAATCATCTTTCACTCTCTGCACTTACATGTACATGATTTTTTTTACATAGAAAATATTGAAAAAAAAATCAGAGCCTTTACTAACTTTATAATACAGTGTAAGTGCAAATTTTAGGTACTACTTTACACTGGTCCCTTGATTTTCGAAACAGAATTAATAAAGCAAAAAGCCTATAAAGACAACTATGCAAACAATTTTTAACAGGATCGTATTACATATTCAGTAGGAATATCTCTGCAGGAATAAGATTCATGTTATTCTACAGGAGGAGCTGTTCTTACAGAAGGAGGAACAGTTCTTACAAAAGGAGGAACAGTTCTTGCAGAAAAAGGAACAGTTCTTACAGGAGGAGGAGCAGTTCTTACAGAAGGAGAAACAGTTCTTACAAAAGGAGGAGCAGTTCTTACAGAAGGAGGAGCAGAAGGATAAGACTCACCTTACTCTCCATGAAGAGGAGTTCTGTGGTAAGTTGTGTCTCTATCTGGAAATCCCACACAGGTGCCTCTGACGCGACTACCACACTGGTGAACACGGGACGACTCACCTCGGATGTTTGGAATGACACATATGAGTTAGGCTCACAGGAGGGGGACCTGGGGGTGATATACATGTATGTAGTGACATGTGCAATATATGTAAACACTTAATGAAACATTTACATATTCTACGCTGAATTTACTTGTTTGATTTATTAATATTCCCCATACAGTCCTTTCGAAAACTTCACCCACATATTAAAGAGCATACACATTTCAAGGTAAAATTGCTAGTATGCGACATGGGTACATAGTATGTACAAACGGTTACCACATAGAGATATGTTCAGCTTTTTGGGCAGTTCAAAAACCCTGTAGTGCTATTCAGTGCAAAAAACAAAATGTTCAGTCATTTCTGTACGAAGTCCTGCTCTGACGTCATATTACTTCATTATATGCTGCAGATTATGCCACTCCAGAAAAAAATGACGTCGCTCCACGAAAATGATGTCACATGAGGAATTTGTACGGAAATATAAAACCCATCACAAAAGGACTCCTTTTCTGCTCATTACCTTACAGTATGTACCTATACAGGCAATTGTCTAATAATACACTGGGAAGATCTGCCACAGCCTGTGGATGGTCGTGGGTTTCCCCCAGGCTCTGCCCGATTTCCTCTCATCATATTGCTGGCCACCGTTGTATAGGTGAAATATTCTTAAGTGCGGCGTAAAACACCAATCAAATAAATAAATAAAATAATAATACACTGCCATAATATGACTGAAATACTGCAGTGTGGCATGTGAAAATATGCTGATATATATACCACATAAATGCAAACCACATCAGGCGATGCCTTCAAACCTGTTCTCAGAACTCACCCATGTTTCTCTGCCACCCATGGCAGGTGCATTGCTCTCTCTACAGAGATATGGGCAGCAAATGTGGGTGTGTCTGGCTCCTCCTTCTGACCTATGACCTCATTTCTGGGTGCCGTGGTAACCACTTGATGGAAGCTGTCATTAGGGTCATAATCTTCATCTTCGACCACATCACTGCCCTCTTCTATCTGACATATCTGTAACATCAGGAGAGGGACTAAAGCTTAATCACTTACGTCACATCAATGGTTACCCAAGAGTGCCCACAATGGTGGTCAAGTTTATGGGTGGAGGAAACAGGTCACAAACCATGGCAAAGTACTCCAACTCAAAATGACCCTGACAAACTTGACTATGCTGGATTCAAACACTGACACCACTGTTTTACAAATATTTCAAATGTTCCTAAGTCTTAAGTACATGATACCATTTTCTCAAATTTATGCCTTGAAAACTGATTAATGAAACTTTCTCACAAATGAAATAGTTGGTATGAACAAAATATGTTGTTACACATACAAATGTACTGTATCTGTGGAGAGAATAAATTTAAATGACAGAGGCTTGTGCTCTGAATTGTACAACGTCAGTGTATACAATTGTTCTTCACAATCCACTATCATCTAATTTATACCAACAGCTAAGTGTACAACACCATAGATTAATGGCAGAACGGGTGCAACATGTATACAAAGTGTAAGATTTACCTGTTCCACTGGTCCCAGAAGAGGCTTAAGGCTTATGTGTGCCCTCAGGTAGGCTCCTCCCAGACTGGCTGCTCCAGGCTTGAACAGTGGGTACAGACCACTGTAACATCACATGGGATAAAGGGTTAGACATTGTGTGGTTTCATGGAAATAGATGCTCTTTATCCATGTGTGAGTACATGGAACAACAGTCACACCAGGTTCTGGTAGTTTACATACTGTACTTGCTTTTATCTTACACAAATGATTTCAAATCTACATTAAAAGGTAAACAATACTGAGGGCCATAAAAACAGCATTCCTCTCAAAAAATGTTACAAAGTCACAATTCCAAAATCTGCAAACTATACTTCATGTAACAATTACCTTTGCCCAAAGAAAAGTTATTGCAAGAACTGTTCAAATCTGAATAGATAGATACGTGTTTTTAATATTGTGCACATTCCTAACTAATATACACCTGTAAGTATAGCATCTCCTACATATAATATGCATGTACCTTATTTGGTGTTGCTTCCTTCGTGGGTCTGCTAATGTCTCCATGTCAATGAATGCTGAGCCAATCAGCTTGTCCCTGTGTCGGGGTCGTTGTTCCTCAGATTGTCGGCCATAGCTCACCCAGACCTGAATCTCTAGTCTCTCCTCTCGCAGGTACCTGCCAGGTGTGACAAGGCCTAATAGTCACGGGCAAATTTGACAGGGTGTGTATACATATTCTTATATACTCTGTTGTCTTGTTCTAATATAAATGTGCATGTACACTCAAAATAGAAAACTGGTAACATTTTGATAACATTTTTTGATCAACTTTAAACTTGGAAAAGTTGCTGGTGAAAACAACAGCTCATCCACACCAGCCCAAATGTGAAAAATAGACTGTTTGTACTTCTGTAGTTATTTCCATTCCACAATAAAAAACTTAAAAACAAAATAAAAATAATATTATACACCACAAATTCAGTCTCTGTTCCCAAATACCGCCAGATGACATCCTTAGATGTTATTTATAGATATTGCACTAAGAAGGTTGAATATCATAAATATTTTTCAAGTTAGGGGCAAAAATGATATCCAACAAGACGCCTCCTTTCACAAGAAAAATATTTATGATATTCAACCTTCACTGTGCAATAATCTATTTATTATTTATATTTTTAAAATATCATGATTTTGTGCACTGAACAAGTTTCAGCAATGTTTTTGGCTGTAGACCTTAAGCTAAAGTTGACTGAACTTGTATTATGACGTCATTCTGCTAAACTTGGACTAGAACGTCATAAAACAAAATGTTTCTTCGTGATGTCATGGTGTCGGGGTGTGTAATAACAAAGGTGATATCTAACTCTAGCCAGTGAGATATCACTTTTATCAATTAAGGAAATCCTGACATTTCACCTGTGCATAAATAATAAAGACTGGATATCACATATCTATTCTAAAGCAACTGTCAGTTATGTTTATTTGTGCTTCATTATTGTTGAAAGAGTATAATTAAAAGAAAGCAAAACAAATAATACAACCTTAGTTTATTTCGGAAGAGACGGCCACATACATTTTTTTCTGATGTGTTTTTAACTCTCTTAATCACTTTTAATATGGAATTCATAACAAGCCACAGGGTACGTAATGTCTGAGAAACCGGACACACGATGTTGTCACTTGTTGCGATCTGGTGTTATAGAAATAACATATGCCTAACTGTTTAAAATTTATAACAAGGTGCCGTTTTTGATTTTTTTCAATGTTAGATTTTAGGAACAGCCATACATGTATCTCAGTTATGGAACATAACAAACATAACAAGACATTCAGATAATGCCGATAACTCATCTGAGCAGTTTGTAAAACTGCATACTGTTCAAGTCATGTGATACATTCAAATATTAATATCTAAACCATAAAAAAGTAGAATGATTGACACTGCCCAACACAGACATTATCCTCTAATTATATAGTGCTCTTCCCTTTAAATCAACATTATTACACTAAATCAACAAGAAAGACCAAAATTATTATACTGTCACAACTATCATTGTTTACCATGTGTGTAAGGCTTGCAGAGCAGTGACTTTATATGTTAGGAGGTTGTAAATCATTGAGGTGGTACAGGAGAATGTGAGGAATTAGTGCACAATTTTACCACAAAGGTCTTTGATATGTACACTGAACTCCATTTGGCAATTCATGTACTGTGGGTGGCAATAGCAACCCTGTGAATAGCTGAGCAAAATGTTAAGCTACGAGGTAAAAGACTTCCTTGATCTTTGATGTACAATTCGCTAGCGATCATAGGCTATCTGTGTACTATGGGTGGCCACTGCAACCCTATTCTTGTCCAAAAACTTTAACTTGAGACCAACACCATTCGATCCCCCGTCTCACAATACCTTTCCTTACTTCGTAAGACAAGCTAGAAAGGTATGCTTTTTAACTTAATGTGGTATACTTTAATGATGCATATATACAGTTGGTATAGTGTTGTCTCTCCTTTTCATATTTGAGTTTCTTGTGCTAATTCTGTAGATTACCTCTGCCTGTATTATACCTACCACCTGAATGGAGAGCTTGCAGGGAGCTGTAGCAACTGTTTGTGTTTGATTTTTGACCTGAGGATCCCAAACTCTGGATGATCCAACCCATGAGCTTTGGACACGACAGCCGCTGGAAAACAGATACAACATAATCACAAATCGAAATGGACATAATTATCGCAGTCATTCCATGTAACTATGCAGTCTTCAGATCTAGGTACACAGTAAACACGTGTAGCACTAGTGATAATTCCTTCTTAAACTCTGTGAAAGCTGAAGAACACCCTGCGTCATGTTTAAAATTTGTAGCAGGACATTGAACAAATTGTTCAAATGTGAATGAGTGGTTCAATCCTGGAATAACTTCAGTATGTACATAAGTCTTATTGTTTTTGTATCGTAACAAGTTTGGTATTCAGGTCAAAGTCTGGCTTATCTCTTAATGCACTTCTGAACAACAGGCCACTGTCAGTTGTGTCATATTCTCTGCCTGTGATACATGCTAACTGCTATCAGTTTTGGTTTTGCCAGTTCCCACATATCTACACATGTATGTCTGCAGAACACTCACCTCTGTCATAGATCTTGTACCTGACGTAACACCTGGCAGAATGATCCAGTTTGTTCTGACCAATGATCATGGCATTGAGTAAGGGGAAACACGCCTGGTCCACTGATACCTGCATCTGAGAGGCTCTTCCTACTGTCTCATCTGGGAAATGCACCAATCACATTACAGATTTAAATGGCTTTAGGTACAAATTTTAAAACATTGTCTAACCACTACAGATAACCACATATTTATATTTATACATATTTATATGAATCCATTTAACATATTCCAAACTGACAAGATTTTCAGTTGAATCACATACTGCTATTAGCTGAAACCAGATAAATCCTCAGTGAACATAACAGTACCTTTCAGACTTATGTTGTTTGTGCTTCTCTTAACACAACAAAATATATATGTACAAAAGAATTCCACCCTACAATATCAATAGTTGAAATTAAATTTTGATCACGGCAGTGAGATCAAAATTCAACCTGAAAAAGGCTTTCTGCATTCACTTCGACTGGCATCAAGATACATATATAGGAGGTTTCTCAATAGCGTATTTAAATGTACACGGATTGAATCTAACCTTCACTTTCCCAGGCCTCCTCCTCCACATCCACATCCAGCGGGGACCAGCCCACCCCTCTAGCAGCATGAATCACCCTCTCCCTGTCGTCATGGTGAGCAAACTTTATTGACAATTCCACCCCTCCAACCACACGACCCAGACCTTTCCCAGAGGGGGAAGCCTCCTCTAATTGGTTCTTGTCTTTGTTATGTGACCACTGATTGGTGGAAGTGTGGACAGGATACCACCCACTTATACCAGTCCTGTGAGTTAGCAAAGCTCTGAGCTGTATAGTACTTGTTCCCAGCAGGACATCTCCTGTCTTTGTCACCAGTCGTCTCCCTTTGATGTCATCATCCTCCAAGAACTCAGGTTCTTGTACACCTATAAAAATAGTGAAGCTTAACATTTGAACTTATCACTCATCTCAGTCAATGTTCTGTCCTCAAAACAAAGACAAAAAAAAAATCATTTTATTCAAAGGTGTCAAAACAATTTGAAAATCAAAATTAAGAATAATATATGATAAGCCTTTTCAGAAGGTAAACTACAACAGGAAATGTGTGGATTTATTACAGCCTACTTTCAATAAAAAGCAATCCTTACATCTACAAAGATATAGACTTCAAAGTGATAGAAGAAAAAATGTAGAGAAAAGTCAGGATGTTCTTCAACACATCAATCTTAGTCTTATTCTTACCATGCCTCTCAGAATTACCTAGAGTATGTGTATCCTTCAATCAGTATTATTGTTACACACAACTGTTTGCTAAGATGGCAAAATCTACATGAACAGGAACATGTGCATGTACAAAAGAGATGTAGGTGAACACCTTGTTAAGTGTATTTATGTCTGACTGTATCCATACATGACCTACCAGATGACAAGCCCGGGACCTGATGCCAGAGTTCCAGAGTCACCTCCCCTGATTCCAGAATCTCAGTCAGGCTTAGCGCATCCGAGTCTGCTTCTGTCCAGAGAAGAGAGCAGGGGAAGTCCATGTGATGGGAAAACTCTGGGGCAAAGCTGCGTGCCACTGTTCTCGTTATACGCTCATCCTGAAGCAAAGACAGAAGAAGACCTGGCTACACTGTTGTTATACATAAAAAGTAATTTTGAAGGCATATACTTCTCTGAAATATGGTAATGTGACATGGCTCTGTCAATCAATTCCACACTACACAGTCTTTCAAAGAAAAAAGTTCAATAAAGCATCTATCTTTCATGAATTTCAATCTGAGAATGAAGGAGTTACTTTCCACTTTCTGTAGAAGTACTGTTCAACACTCATGTCATTTGTATGAATGTATGTACTTGGGGTTTTGTTGTACTTAGCAATTTTTCAATCACACAACAAGGATTCACTCACGTCATTTGTGACAAAAGTATTTATCTAAAAAGCAAATTTCTGTCTCAGTGAATTAGTACTACAGGCTGTAAGTACACAGATCTTCTGAAAATTAAAAGAATTTGTCAGCAAATGTTAACAAACACTACTGACCTCTTTAGAGAGAAATGAGAAGACCACCTTGATGTAGGTGTTTACCCCAACCTCAGCTGGGTACTGCATGCCAGAGTCCAGGCGAGCAACAGCCTCTGCTGCTGACTGGTAAAAATAGACAAGAACACAGATTATATCTTTAACAAGAGGCGGTAAAACTCAGAGCAGCCAGTTTCAATGAGCTGTGAGGGATTCCCATGAATATCATCAAGGCATAAGGTGTAAAAGTGTGACACAAATTTGCAGCAAAACAATGAAACTTATCCAAATTGAGAAGAGGTTATTCTCTCACTGATTGCATTAAAAGTCAGTGTATCAAAACTTCAAGGGATATGTATTTCAACTATATCTTCCTTACCTTCAGCCCTGAAGCTCTGAGCACACCTACACTGATGCACACCTGAGCCTGATGTTTGCCTGATCCCAGACCACCTGATTCACTCTGGGACAGCTGACTTTTATAGGTCACAGTGAAATCCATCAAGCCAGACTCCTTCACCTTGGCCTCCTTTTCTGGGTCATGGCCATTTGACTGGGAGATGGCAGGGGTCAAGGGTAGTGAGAATGTCTGGACAGCAGTCTCTCCCTTTTTCTGCATGGTGACCATGGCGCAAAGCTTTGCAAGTGGCAGAGTGCCCTGTCAAACACAATGTGACAAGTCAGCTTGACAAGACACAATAGTAGTGGCAACAATGCCACACAAGTATATGGAAACACCATAGTTTATAGGTACAACAAATGTATGTATGTGTATCACAATTATACATGTAGCTAATATTATGAAACACGTTAGCGTCATCCAATAATACAACTGACTGTACAAGCTATAATGAATGGGTGCATTTTTATGCCATGGTAGCAATATTGAAGCAGCAGCAACCAGTGTAAATATCTTTAATTAACATGGTGAGGTGAAAGCTGAAAGGAAAATCACTGTTGTTCAACCATATCTTACCTTTGCCACAACTTGATCCCTGACATTGGGATGATAATACCGACACCAGACTTCAAAAGGGAGGCCACCTGAGCCATGCCCTGATCCCGAGCAGGCTACAGGTAAAGCAAAGATGTCAACAATTAAACATCTAAACCTTCGTTATATATCTCGTTAATAATATTAGGCATAATAATATTTCATTGTTAAACACTTTATCACATGTACTTTTTGGATTTGGCAAATAGATCAATGACGAAGAGTTTAATGACACAAATAACTTGACCTATTTGCTGGAATAGGTCTGTCTGAATACAACCTCAAGTGACAGCATTACTGAACCAATGACCAAATAAGCCGTACCTCTGGGGCAATGCATACCTGAGAGGATCTGTCTTTGTACAGGTGATCCTATGGGTAAGACCAGATGGTGGCGTGTCACATCATGGAAGGTGGGGTCTGGCAAACATAGAGTTGTCGCGGTGCGGAAAGACTTCAGTGTACACACAGCTGAAAGTTCAATCAAACCTAAATCTTAAAGCCACACTACACTGGAGACACAAATGAACAGATTGTAAATACAATCAAATCTGCGCAATAGGTCTTGGCATATTCAGGGCTTGTAAAGAAGTAAAAAAAAAAAAAATGGATCTAGATATATATAAGATATTACTGTGTTTACCTGTATGACACCGAGTATAAGTTATGACAATCTCAGCGTGTAATTTCTTACAACAATACAGTACAGTAAACTCCAAATGAAGCTTTTCTCCATAACTGGAATATCATTACTACAGAACATCAAGAAAAGAGTTCACCAAGAATAAGCATAGAACAGATCTTAGTGAATGTGGTAACAATGAAGCTGATCTCACCATGTTGTGGCTGCATCCCAGGGGAGCTGGACTGAGCCTGGGCGGGGAAGTAATACTGTACAAAACAGTCAGCCTCGCCCCAGATCATCTCCTCAAACAGCTTTAGGTTCCTGATCCCTTCAACCACCACCTCAAACTGGTGGTCCACTGAAACATCAGGCATTGTGTTCACAAACATCAGGCACTGTGTTCTCAAACATCAGGCATTGTGCTCACAAACATCAGGCACTGTGTTTACAAACATCAGGCATTGTGTTTACAAACATCAGGCATTGTGTTTACAAACATCAAAAGTATGTAAAATACCAGATTCTGGCGATCAAATTAACACATATAAATTACACATAAATGTATGAATCAGTGGCTGCTTATTGTACACAAATATGGGGAACAAGAGATTGTCTGGTTTTGATGATGGCAATGGGCAAAATGGGAGTTCTATTAAAGGAGATGAAAACATAAAAAATGATGCCAGAACCAGAAGAGCATCAAAAGTTATTTGCAAATATGATCTTTAATATTTCTTAAAGATATTTAAGATATTTGGGGCCACATTTTCGTATTTATCATTGTTGTATAACAATGTTCTAAATAAGGATGTGGTACATGTCTAATAAATTAATCTGAATGTAAAGTTGTTGTTGATATCCAAATATATGCATATAATCTGAATCATGACGATATTTATGTATATATTAAAAAAATAAATATGATCAAAATCCAGGTTGAACCCATTTGTTCACTGAAAAGACCAAATTCTAGTGGAAATATATTCATTAAGCAAGTGTTACATCCTCATTTATAACATTATTACACACAGACTATATTTACCAAAAAGTGGTCCAAAATACCCAGTATAGAAAAATTATTTTCAACTGTTTATTTATTTATTTATTTGATTGGTGTTTTACGCCGTACTCAAAAATATTTCACTCATACGACGGTGGAGAGAATTATGGTGGGAGGAAACCGGGCAGAGCCCGGCGGAAACCCACAACCATCCGCAGGTTGCTGACAGGCCTCCCCATGTACGGCCGGAGAGGAAGCCAGCATGAGCTGGAATTGAACTCACAGCGACCGCATTGGTGAGAGACTCCTGGGTCATTACGCTGCGCTAGCGTGCTAACCGACTGAGCCACTGAGGCCCCCTAAAAAAAAAATCGAAAAAAATACTGAAGACCACATTTATGACTAACTTTTTACACTCTTTCATCTGAACTTTATGTTAGTTTAATGTTTTCCCCATCTTTAACCCGTCAATGACTGGAAGTATGTACTTTTGCTTGTACAGCACCACAATTTATGAAAACCATATGCCAGTGCTATAATAATATACTGTTTCATCTCCAACTTTGTGAAAAAAACATTACAAAAGTCCAGTAAAATTTGTGCATGCACTACATGCATACATGCTGCAGTCTGTACAGATGAATAATTACAAAATAAGTTATACAGCTTACCTGCTGCTTCCGCGCCCAATAACCCTCCTGTACTCGGAGACTTGTCCACCATGTCCTGCCTACGAAAAGCACAACACTGCTCATTCGCACTTTTAGCCTCCACTACAGATCTTCAACACAACTAGCCTAAGTTGATTGTAAATCGCAACTGTCATCACAAGCTACAAATTACAATGGAACACACATTTTCCCCGCGCAAAGGCAACTCGGGTCAAAACTGAGTTTACTACTGTTTTCTAGCAACGAAAGAATAATAAGTCACAAAATGTTATCACAAAGGCAGGAATAAACTAAACTGCGCAAAAAAATAATGTTAAGTATTGAATCTTGTTTCATGCAGACTTCTTTTCATTAGCTTTCCACGAAATTTGCATTTTCATGCAATTTAATTGTCATGAAAACATGTTAAAAGAATCTTACATTTGTGTTTATTTATTAAAATGAATGAAACCTTATGATACTCATATTCCATTAGTGCATTGGCGTAACAGATCTTTGTAACACTCTAAACACAAGCTGACAGAGTCACAAATCCATCAAAATTAGTCTGTCTTTTACAGCTTCTGTCCTGGTCTTACCTCTCATGGAAGTGCAGAGGTCTGTCTGGGGTAGAGACGATGCCCTGGTCTACCTTCAGGCGCTGCAGATACGACACCTGAAATACAGACGGACTAGACACTGTGATACATGTCATTCTGCTTAATTCTTAGAGATCTACTGTTTTCAGAATGGTGTTATGGGGAGCATTCAGATAGCACATTCACATAGTACTGGAAAACTTTTAGTTCCAGTGCAAGGAGTAATAATTTATGAGCTTTATCTATAGTTTCTAAAAATGCATGTTGTTTTAATTTTATGGAAAATACAGACATTACAATGGCTACAGTATTTATTTATTTATTTATATACTTGAATGGTACTTTACGCCGTGCTCAAGAATATTTCACTTATACGACAGCGGCCGGCATTACGGTGGGAGTACACTGTAGTAACAATACTCAGGTATGTAACTGCAAGTCACTGATTTGAGAATTATTTATAAAAATGAAATTGAAAATCTTACCTGTTCCGATGACCCCATAGCCAATAGCACCTTAAGCTGGCCAACCTGAGCCCCAGAAAAAGGGTCCATGATTGCCAGATAGTTGTCTACAGATATCACAGGAAACTGAAACAAACCACAGAATGTGGAATGATATTGACATGGAAAAGAAATTAAACAAAAAATGAATTTTCAATGGATAGCACATGTAAAGTTTGTTTACCTGAAAATGACACAAATGGAAATTAACATACATGCAGATGACAACAGCCAATAAAATGTTAGAAAACTGAGATAGGTGTTTTTGCCAGGTAACGGTTTTGACAGACCAATTCACAAACAAAACAGATGCCTTTTAGCACAGTGATTGATCAGCATTGATCATGACGCATGAAAAGTTACATAAATGTCACTATAAATGAAAACCTTTAACAGCATATAGTTGTCACAGGCTTGAGAACAATGCAAGCTATCCACATTACATACATGTACTTGTTTCTCAGGACGCATGGGCCTGGCATTACCTGAGATCGCAGCAGAGACTTGGCAATCTTCTGATCTCTGAAGGACATGTAGAACTGATGTAAGCTCAGCTTCACTATGCCCACCAACTGCAAACAGAGAACAGACAAACTAGGTTTAACAACACAACAACAGTAACAACAAGCACTGAACAGTTTATACTGTAGTACTACAGCACACTATATTTGATTCAAAGTAGATGTGCACTGCATTGGAATAAAAAAATCATTTAATACTGTATATATCTGAAGCGCATAAAACGATTTCAAACATTTGATTACCAACATTCCAATTCCAAACTAAAGATGTGCATTAGATGAAGAAGTACCAGGGCAACTTGACTTGAAGGTGCTTACAAACATTTCATCAATCACAGAAATAATAGTAAAACTCTAACCTTATCATTTTGAGCTGAAGTTTTCTTATCCCAAATCTCAACAATCATGAAGTTATTCCTCATTCTTTCCAGTAAAGAGACAGTGACCAAGACTGGTGCAACCTGAGGACAAATATAGATATATGTATGACACGTTCACAATATGAGGTACATGTAAGGACCTACCATCATCCCCCGTATAGCTGAAGTATAATATGCACCGCATATTGTCTACGGTCTATTAAGAATGGCTAAAAAGAACTTGTGTACTGTAAATGTAACTTAATAAAAAGCCCATTCAACAAATGACATCTGATTTACCTATATGGCACTAGAATATGTGCCTAATACAATTTGTCCATACGAAATAGAACAGACTGTGGAATGAAATTATGAGCTCTGACTCTTCCTGCTAAGAAAAGAAAATCTGAAGCCAATGATCATGGTTTGTTGGTCATATTAAATACTAGCTAACAGCCAGAAGTTGATGTTAGCCCCTGAACAATGACAGATAACAATGATTTACCTGAAGAAAGCCATAATGAGGTTCTGAAGTTCCCCAGGTGACATTAGAGCTGACAACATCATCACACCAAAACATCCGACACACCAGGTACGTGTTTCTAGTGGTTAGATTTCGACCTTCAACACCTGGAGTTAACATTATGTATGATAATGTTACAACTGGAATGTACCGTAACAGTCAGGGAACCACTTCGTTTTATCATATTTCATCTAATATCTCGTCACAAATTGATGCATTTGTTCATGACATTCCCCAATGGTAAGACGTGAGGACATGAATATACATACATGACAGAAATAGGACTATTTACAATGGCGTGGCAGCATAATTTCCAATCCCCTAAGGTGGCGCTAGTGTGAAGCAGGACCTGGAGCCATTACTGTGTCAAACAATGCTTACAGCGCAATCCCTACAATGTTACAATGTACAGTTTCTACTTTAACACTGTTTTGTCAATAATGAGACGCCATCATGAGCTGAGAGAGGAACATTTGACCTCAATGAAATGGCATCAGCACCTTGCTGCTGGGTGTTTGTCAGATCCCAACTGTGCTGTAAGACATTGAGTAAATCTACATGTGCTATCACATTACGTTTACATGAGAACTTTGTTTCCCAGTGAGGTGCCAGTCTACAGTGTCTCCAGCATAAAGACCATACACACCTGAGATCTTTGTAGAGGGGTGGTTCAGTTTGACAGTCTGTTTAGACAGGGCGTGGCCTGGCCCCACTGCCTCAGCGGTCAGGTTTTTACCATCAGGGATTAGCAGCATAGTGTACAGGGTTGGGGCCTAAAATCACAATACATATCACAAACATATCATGTATCTCATGTTCGCAACAACATTACAAGGTAAACGATAATGCATGGATAGAAATTAGAGCCCAGTAGGACAACTCTCCTGTTGATCCCTAACAGACAAAATTTCTCCCCACTGAACTGTTGGCCGATATATGATTAAATGCATCATGTACTTAGTTTTTAATGGTATCTGTTTTAGTAACTGACCAGGGGGGTTATCTTCGGTCACCGTAATTTTCACACATGGTGCAATACATTGCTTCCAGTCATCCAAAAGTATCGTCACATAGCTGATGTTAATTGCTGGATTAGCTTCATCGCTCATGTCGGTTACTGATCCACTAGTGGACTGAACGGTAAACCTGAATTTAAGTAGGCTGGTCGTTATGTGCGATCAATATTTTTCGTTTCGCTGTTAACGACTGCCATATTTCTAGACTCGCACTCCTGTCTCTGTGAATTTTACGTCGCGATATGCACCTCTTTGCTCAATGAAAAGCCATGGGAACAGGGTAAAATATTTTCGCAACAACAAAAGTCTTGTATGCGGCTTTTTGACGATGCAATATTTTGAAATAAAAGGCACTGCTGTGAATCCACTGGAACAGTTTGGGAAACAGATCAAAGTAGCAAAATTTCATGTATGTGCAAATTTTCAATGCCAAATATTCAACAGGACATTTATCCATGCTGCACCTAAATTTTGATGGACAAAACCAGTTTTTTGCCGGACATGTTCTACACGTCAATGGTAATTTCGAACCCTGTAATGTAATACACATATCTGATACAATGTTACATATAGAGTAAGGTGTTACATCAATGTCATGGACAAGAAGAGTGTTTATAATAAGACAGAATGATTATATGTTACACAGGATACTTTTGAGTTCAATACCACATGTAAACATTCATTTCCTACTTTAATATGATTTCACTCTATTAACCACATTTCTTGAAAGCATTAAAGTAGCAATAAAGGTAAGATGACTGACAAAAACCCTGACACTTTGAAATCACAAACAAAACTGGAGAACAACATCACTCCTCTCATATCGGAAAGCTTGTATAACCAATAACACATATACACATATATCCTCAGTTCTCTCAGTTAAATAAATCAATCACATCAAAATACCTGTACATCTGCAAAAATGAAAATTTTTTGTGGACAAACATGTACATGTATGTACCTCAATGTTATCTGTGTGCATCCCAGGGTGTGTGGAGTCTGGGTAGACTGTCTGTTTGTATGTGGGGTCTCTAGCAGCCGGTGGGGCAACTCCCAGCCCCAGGGCGCTCAGCTCTGTCCTCTGTGGCTCAGTCTGACTGGAGATGCCTGATGGAACACCCTCTGGAAGTCACACAGAAGCACAACCACTGTAATGTTTAATGTTTCGCTGATGCAATTTTCACTCTAGGATCGATGCCTCATCATCACTGACACCATCATCTTCTACCCCCAAACATACTTATTACACATATCATGAAGGTTAAGATTCAGTTTTTTTTGGACATGCAAATGGTGATTAATTTTGCACTTGTGAAGAATGGAAGTATGTCAGAAAATGTTTATTTTGTGGTCTTGAAGTTTTAAAATTTTGTAATTCACAAAGCCTAATAAAGGAAATGAATAAGCAATTCTCAAAAAAATCTTAATTTCTTGACAAGGAAAAAAACCAACAGAGAAATAATGCAGAGACTTGCTTTGTGCTAACAGCCTCTTGTACTTCCTGGCAGCCTCAAGACCCATAGGGTAGTTCTGACTCTCTGGCTTTAGTGGTGATGATGGAGATGGCAGTGAGGGTGGGGGTGGAGGAGGGTCTGTATGTGGGGAAGGGGTTATGGGTACTATCTTCACTTTGCCCTGCATTTCTGCCAGTTTGGTACGAGCCATGACAGAGGAGAAATCTTTACTGTCTGAGGCGAGCTCCACAGTCACCTGAAAGAGTAATGAATGCAGTGCAAACCAGATTCACGTCACTTTGGCACTCCATGTATGTGTGGCATCATTTTAACTGACATATTAGAAAGCTTAGCCAATAACTGGTCCACAGGGATCTTCATTTGTATGTGAACAACTTGTTTAAAATAACCTGACTAAAGAAAGATTCTAAAGAACATTTTAGTTTATTACATGTACCCGTTTACAAATCTGTCAAAAAAGTATAAAAAATTTTCACTGCTACTTTTGATTATAAAAGAGAATTCAAAGTTATGCAATAATGAGTCCTAAGTCCCTACCCTCAAATTGCCCCTGCAGGAGTCCATCCATGAAGAGTTTCTCTTGTTGGCTGACCTTGACCCATCCCTGATCTCCAGGCTGCGGTTCACACTCAGGCTCTCTGACTTCAGGATGGACTTGAGGGACACTCCGCAGCAGCCCACCTGCACTGGCTGAGAATGAGGAGGCAGGTATGGTTATACCTCAGCAGTTATCAGAAAAAACAGTTACATGATGATGACTCTAAGGTTGAATGTTCTCAACAAAACAGACAACATGAACTTGCTCACAGAAAGTGATTGTTACATGATAAGTGATACCTAGGGATAAGCAAGAAAACCCAAATCATGCACTTCTTTCCAAGACTCACAGATGACTTAATAATGCATGTAAGAGTAATAGATGTAGCAGAATGACTTATGATTCAACAGATGTAACACTTTGTGAGATGGGCAGGGCTAATATGGAAACTAGAGGCTTATTCCAACTTATCTGTAAAATACCAGTCAGGAAAGAATTAAGGGAATTAAGGCGTAATGACCTTTTAAGACCATTTCACTTCATTTAGTCATCAGTTTTATAGACAAAGGAAAATGGGTAGATGAAACTGGACAGAGAAAAATCAGACAAAAGAAAATGGACAGAAACGACACAAATACTGGAAGCTGCGCCACCACATATCTGATCGACTTCATGACACAAAGCTGCAGCAGCACATATCTGATCAACTTCATGACACAAAGCTGCAGCAGCACATATATGATCAACTTCATGACACAAAGCTGCAGCAGCACATATCTGATCAACTTCATGACACAATGCTGCAGCAGCATATATCTGATCAACTTCATGACACAAAGCTGCAGCTTTTATCCAGCAGAAGTTTTCTTTTTTGCCCCACGGATTTGTTGTCGTTTGCCATGAATGTACACTGAGAACTGAAAGGCTTTACCTAAATGAAGTCAGATCTGTATTTGCATTCAGTAAAGGACTACATGATACAGCATCAGAAATTGTATTTTCTTAAAGATATGATGCCATCAGAATGTGTGATGAAAATTACTCTTTAACTGCAGCAATGTCACACAGATAGCTTACAATTTTCTGTCCTGGAGTTCTACTGAAGACCTTGAACAGCAGAGCGGACTTCCACCATTTCTCAATGACACAGCCGTCAAAGTAGATCGGAAAGACAGATCGGTGGTTAAACAGTACACCTAGAGAACAGAAAAATGACCGAGTACTGTGTAAACAACTAAAACACAACTAGCACTGTAGCTCTAGCAAAATGATGGAGAGAAGACAGATTGGAATATTTTGCAATTACCATGGTTAATGGTGCATATGCGTATGTGAGTACTTTTTACAGCAGAATTTTTACAGAAATCCCAGTGCATAGTTTCAAACAAATTCAAAACATCTATACATACTGCTTTCTTTCACAGTCTTAGATGCGACTCTCATGACCTCAGTTGCCATGGCGTTAGGAGCATGTTTATCTCGTGATGTGGCAACTACAGGAAATTGGTATTCTATGAAGTAAGTGCTGAAAGTAAAAAATACAACTACATTAAAGATGAGAAATGTAAAGGACATTCATACATACTCATTTTTAGGTTAAACTCTTTCGATCTATATAAATATACAGTTGAACGAGAGCAGATATGTTAAATCAAAAAGTGGATGTAAGCGATGCCAGTAGATCGGCTCTCAGTAGATCAAGATTTAACAGTGGGGTTCATGTAGCTATGAAAGCAAAGTCATTCCTACACTCAACAACTGTGGTATACATGTATGTAACGTGGCAGAAACTGCCTTCTAGGGTGGGTAGTTTTCATCTTTATTATCAAGGTTTTCTAACTACTATATTAGAGTACCACTTGCAAAGAGGGTAATGGTAATGTCTATATCACACCATACCCAAAGTGTTGGGACATTTCCTAATCACAGAGGAGGGACACACACATGTAGCACAAGGTTTTACCATCTGTGGTTCATCTCTAAAAACCATCATGCTTGAACGATCACACATCTTCTGTGCACATTTGATCTACAAAAATAATTGTCTGAAGATTCGTATTTACTTTCAAGGTAAATATGACCACTTAAACTAATATTAACATTTTGTGTGGAGTGAGGAGGTGAACAGACAATCCTGCTTCCAACAGAGAATCAACCAAACCAAAAATCATACACACCATGGCTTTTTAGGCTTTGGAGAAGCCTTGGGTGGTTTCCCCTTCTTGAGAACTCGCCCTCTCTTGGCTGAGGAGGTAGATACATTGAGGTTAGCTGAGGATAAATCAAGAGAGTCGATGGTGACTCTAGCCACATGGACTCTGCCCAGCAGAGTTAGTCTCTCTACGCTGAGCCCATCCACACCAGCCTTAGGGGGTTTATCTGCAAAAGAGACATTGCAAAATGCTCAGACAACAAGCTAATACTTGTTTATATAGACATGTAAGGCCAATGGCAATAATTTTTCAACAAAAGAGTTACATTCCCATATTTAGACTCCCTGCTTTGCCTGGTTTGTACAGTACACCTGAAGTAGTGGATCTAATATGGTAACCATCTAATTGCTGACGCTGTCAAGGTTGTAGCACCATAAAGCGAAGCCATTTGTGAGAAAATTTGCAAAGTTTTGTGAAAATGAGCCCTGCTGCTCCAGTTTTATGTTTGTTGTAAGATACCAATAGTAGCATTTATCAAGGCTGAATATATACATTTGCCAAAATCCTTCCAATGTGGTCTATAAACCAAAACATTCGTTCATTCAATATATACATTAGTACTTGCATTATTGAAATTTAAAATGTGGTTGTTATATCTATTTATTTGATTTGTCTACCCTGCTCCCCCCTTCCCCTGTAATACAACACACTCCCCTTCTAAAATGGGTCTGTGGGTGGAAAACTGAAAAAGGCAGAGCCCAAACCACCATACCCTGACAAAACTTCTTATGTACAATGGCAGCCCAGCCAGTCAGACTTTGCCATGAATGTACACTGAGAACTGAAAGTCTTTACCTAAATGAAGTCAGATCTTAACACACTCAATGGTAAAGGACTGGTGGACCCTGCACTTAAAGTTTAAGCAAGAGTACCTTTATCTTTACCTCAAGCTTAATTTTGCTAAAAAGTCAACCGGTGAATATCATGAACTATGAATGAATGATTATGAGTGAATGCTGTATTGGGCAGCTGTCCTAAACTACCACGTTCTGACTAACAGCTGCAAATTACTTAACTTACCAACAACTGGTTCATCTAAATCAGACGGGGTCATGTCAAAGGAGACCCTGGACGTCTCTGACCTGGGTGTGCTCATGTCCCCGCTGTCACTGACACTGCTCACACTCCCTGTGACACTGCGCGATCGTCTCCGCTTCTTTACCACTCTGGTCTTCTTCGTCTTCACCTTTGCTCTGGGTTTCCTCTTGGTTGGTGTCTCAGCACGGATTTGCTTCTCCAGGGCTGCCAGCTCAGCACCGCTTGATACAGATGACCGCCGCGATGGAGGTCGCTGAAAACATTTACGCAACATCAGTACTTTCTCACATTTAAATCTAATTAAGACTTGAAAATTTTGAGTAAGTAGGTATGTAAAGTTGAGGATGAGTAATACAGCTTGAAGAGTTTGACAGGTGGACTAGTTGGTGGCTAACTATATTTTGAGTGTATTGTTTACAGGCAGAGTACAAGGAAAACAAACAGTGGAAATCTTTCATGTTACCATATTTCCAGGGTCTTCTACAGATGTGATGGAGCAGTTTGACTTGCTCCTGATACGACTTTCATCTGCACTGATACCACTCATAATGCTGTCTTCACTGTCCTACAAAACAATATTAGAACAGTGATCGAGGTGAGGTGACATATTCACTGGCTGAATGATGACCAAATGCAAACAGAATCCAAACTAACTCCCTGGTATGTAACATAAATGGATCTATTCTACTGTTCCTGAATACAATTCTTTGATGAAGATTTAAGTGGGACATAAATCAGAGATTTAACAAATGATTTCCTATCAAAATGATGTCACTAACAAAATACATTTCTGTAAAACACACACGGAAATGAGAGCTCAACTAAACACATGTAACAGGATATTATGGTTAACTGATAATGGTCAATGTACAATATTATACAACAAACATTGTATACTAAAAATGTAAGCTCGACAAACAAGACCTCGCCAGCCAAACCTGATATAAGGCTCAGAAACAATGAAACTTACCGAGTGTTTGTAGAAGAGCTCCTGTATAATGGTGTCGTCATGTAGAGGGTCCCCCAGATCACTGGCCAGGTCTGCATCATCCGAGATACTGGAGCGAGGGCTACTGTCAAAGGCACGCAGGTACTAACAACACAAAAGATGACAACTCACAACTAAGAGATATCACTATTCCTAAATGGAACCGGTTAAGTGGATGGCAAATTTAACAATCTGAAGGAACACACATGAAACCCAGTTCTTCAATCACATGTACCAGTTCAACAAAAAATGAAGAAAATGTCCTAGTGCATTCCAGTAACAGTTTGAATGTCACAAAATCAGCATGCTCACCATTTCCCACGGCTTAGCCTCTCAAGTCTCAATACATGTGAGGCTGTGTTCACATTGATGTGTGCTATAAATTGGAATAGAACACCAAATCTGACGTAATTTTTAATGTATGTATCCTTGAGGTTTTATATCATACTTTACAATTTTTCAGTCATATGCCCAGAAGGAGTCATTAGATGTGTGTACATATACTGTGTCTTCTTGTGGCAGGGCAAGTCCATGCAGCAAAAGAGCTGCCACACTGAAGTATTATGTTGAAGACACCAGATATGACACCCTACCCAGTCACATTATATGGAAAATGGACCAATCAGTCCTGTCTCCTTGCGCTAACCTCTCAGTGCTGAGTGCGAGGCAGCAATAGGTTCCAAGTCTTTGGTATGACCCGACCAAGTTTTTATATTATGTCTCCCAACTTCAAGGTGAAGGTTCCAATTACTAGGCCACCAAAGTGCTCTGACATATTTCTGTAGGATGGTTCGCAGAAACAGGGTGTATAAATTTGGTACCTACCTGATACTCCTTGTTGGTAATGGTCTGTCCCATGATCAGATCCACTGCCCGACCCTCAATATCAGACAGGTCAGATTCTCCAGGTAGATGAGACTTGCCTGGGGAAGGCGGCCTTGCTGAGGCAGAGAGCCCATTGTACAATGTTCCATCTGGATGTCTGAAGAACGATTAACTGTTCATTACCGGTAGACAAATGGTGTCAACACAACACAGTGACATAAACACTTTTATACTAGAAAACATCATACTACCTGGTGTCACAGTTTTAAAAATCAATAGCATCTACACAGTCCGTGCTCTGCTGCATTACCTTTTAGAAGAACTTGTAACACTTGGGGTCATGGGTAGATCTAGGGGAGCGGTGGTCAGTGGAGGTCTGTCGTGGGAGGTGGGATCAGTGGGCTCAGTGGTCAGACTGGACACTATCATAGCCTCCCTAAGCTTGGTCCCTCGGTCCAGTAGTGTCCCCAGAAGGTCACCTGATGCTGGCCCAGCCAGGTCCAGTTTGACAGGGTGTCTCCCTACAAACATGGACACAAATTTTTTACCTGATCCAAATTATTACTAGGTTTATAGTAAAAGTTATTTAATTATTAATTTCATTAGTGCAAAACATTTTATTCCATAATTTTTCCCTTATATACCATGATGATAGTTTTATGGGTGGAAATAAAATAGACTACCTATAGCGACACTCTAACCACTAGGCACCTGACAAACCTCTCGCTATAGAAAAACCAGTGTCAGCAACAGCTGGATTTGAGCCTGTGACCTCTTTGTTCTCCAAATGGATGAGTAGAACATGGAGTAAGACAGTTTTTGAACTTTACCTGAGGGGCCACAAAATGAATCAACCCTTAAAATTTTAATCAAATAGTTGAAGCAGTTACGGCAGCAAACAGAGAGAAGGAAATCCTTCAATACACAAAACTTATTCTGCACTGATTCTGAATTTTGTTGAACTTCATCCCAGTAAAGTAAGACAATACCTGGTGCAGCTGTCGCACTGAAAACACATGACAGATGGACCCAAATTGATATCCCTTGCTTTCACTAAAGCCTGGGACAATGATGGGAATACCTATGTACAAACTTAAAAGTAGACATAAGGATTGACTGAAATTCTATTACAATGACCTAATCATGCCACATGTACAAAACAATACCTGCAGCGACACTGGGCTGGTGACTTGTCTGACTAAAGCCTGTAGGGTTGGTCCTTATCACATCACCGCTAGTCGTAATAAACACTCTATCTCCGTTCTCCTGTGGACGCAGTCGTCTCTCTTCATCCGCAGGTTCAAAGTCGTCTAAGTGCCGAACACTGCTCATGCTGTCATTGCCTCTCCGACTTTCCGTCTGGTAACAAAACATTGCTTGACTGACTGACTGATAAACAAGTAGGTGTTACATGGAACACTCAGGAGCTTTTCCCTTATGTGACAGTGGTCATGTTAAGGTGTGGAGGAAACCAGACAAAAAACACTGAAGTTCACTGGTTGGTGTTAAATAGAATACTGAGGAGCCTTCCCTTATATGGTTAAAGGGTGGAGGAAACCAGACAAAAACATTGTTCGCAGCTAAAATAGGGCTTTAAATAACACTGTGATCTTTGCATTCTGAAATTGTTATAATCATTGTATATGACAGGAGAACTGTGAGATCTGGATCACCCACACATAATCACAACCATATATCACTAAATTTCCACATGTCCGAAGCTCAACACTCATTGTTCTGTCATGGCTGCCACTTGTACATAAAACCTTAACCCGGTCCTGCTCAAAGGCCATCAGATGACTTCTGGACGTTTTTCAAAATGAAACAATTAATCAAATTATGAGAAACGCAAAAAATACGTGCAGATGTGGTTTTGCATTTTTTCATATTAAAACAATAGACGATAACTGTAAAATATAAAAAAAAAATGACCAAGAATTAGAATACTTCAAGGGCAATACATGTAAGTGATATAAAATCATATGTTTACTACTGAGTAAATTTAATACATGGATTTGTATTGGCGAATTCAAACTCACTAGGTCCCAGAATACTCTTCTCACCTTGTTTGTGGCTGGAGAAGCGAATGGGTCCTCAGTCGAGTTCCTAGTTGGATGCGTGTAGGGAGAGGGCTGTAACTCTTTCGGGAGGACGGAACGTGGGCCCTGACTGCTGGTTACAGTGTGGCCACTGATATCAGTTGTGGGTATAGAGCCCATACTGTCATAGGAAGCTGCCAACATAACAAGTATGTATTCAGATTTATGCCAGTTGTGGGAGTAGAGCCCATACAGGCATGCATTCAGATTTATGCCAGTTGTGGGAGTAGAGCCCGTACAGGCATGCATTCAGATTTATGCCAGTTGTTGGAGTAGAGCCCATACAGGCATGCATTCAGATTTATGCCAGTTGTGGGAGTAGAGCCCGTACAGGCATGCATTCAGATTTATGCCAGTTGTTGGAGTAGAGCCCATACAGGCATGCATTCAGATTTACATCAGTTGTGGGAGTAGAGCCCATACTGTAATAGGAAGCTGCCAACAAAACAGGTTTGTATTCAGATTTATGTCAGTTGTGGGAGCAGAGCCCGTAAAAATTGCATTTTTGATTTTTGTCTTGGCTACTTAAGATTTAATGCATACCTTGACTTTATTACCTTGTGATGCAACAAACAGTATTTAAGGCAAATGGCAAAGAGAGGTTTCATATCAATGATGTAATTACTCTAGATTCAGACATAACCTAACAGTAATTTGGTTAGAATAATCTTTCAAGCTACAGTCAATGAACATGGCTGACAAGGAGCAAGCCACTACGTCACTGGTCTATGATGCAAAACAAATTAACTCTTTGGAAAGTCAAACTGCATCTTATCTACATGTATCTCACAGTAAATACACCCTGATTTACTGTATTAAGGGGATTTTTTTTTCAGCAAATCCTATTTACGGCTCAGTGCAAAGAGAATACCAGAAATCAGACACAGTTTTTTCCCCCATTACCATAAACTTACCCATCAAAGACTCTAGCATAACAGACAACTGGATTTCTGCAATCTTGTCTTCATTTGAAGAAAACACTGGAAAAGACCTGAAATGAACAGTTTTTGAATTTTGAAAATATATTTTTCACAAAACCGACGTACTGCAAATTACGCACAATTACCATGACAACATCATACCAACAGTACTGGTCACCTTGTAGTTTCATGCACGTAACATTACGTCCGCTTTGTTAAACGCATCTCACTTCTGACAAATTCTGACAATAGCACACAGGAGAATTTAACCCTTGTATAAAGCCACAAAAATATCTTACCAGTTGAAAGAAATTCACTCTTTATGAACTACAAAAAAATGTGTAACAGCAAGAGGACTTACCCGCTGATGGGATAGGAAGAAGAGAGGAGGCTAATTTGTGGCACCTCTGCTCTGCCCACAGGGATCCTGGAGGGACCACTTAACACCTCTATCAGCAAACTGCCCATATGTGACACTGGTTAAGGACGGGCAAAGATACAGCATACAGTACACAACATACATGTAGAAGATCTATTTCAGGTGGTATTAAAGTTTCCCATATTCAAATGGCTGTGTCCAAATATCTCAAAAATACCAAATTTTCAATCACATTCCATAATTATTGGACATAGCTGTGTTTATATGGTAACAATTAGTTTCAAAAGCAAATTGCTCTGTACTGCATGAAAGATCACTTTTTTCAGGCGTTCAACAATTTCACAAAGCTGTTTTCATCGAATGACACAAAGGGAACTGGAGTGTTACACACAACAAAAAACAAAGGAAAAAGAAAATCACAATGAAATAAGTATATAAATAAATAAACATTTACAAGTGATACCACACAGAATAAATTTAACTTCATGAAAAGGCATTATACGTGTAACAGACAGTTCACATCAAGGATATCACTCAGGTAGGCAGCAAACTGTTTTGGTCCGGATCTTACAGGATACCTGGCTGTAATCTTGGGCACCACCTTGTCGGGGTGTTTCACATCCACTGGCCTAAAAATGATCATGAACAAAGCTCCAATGATGACTTGCTAAATACATGGTCCACAAAGAGATGTACATGTAAACATGTCATAAATGGCATCAAATCAAACTTTCTTTTCTTATTTTCTTTAATCTGGTCAATTAATTTCTTACATCCATGAAGCCATAGCTATATTATAACAGACAAATTCTGGAGTGCAGCATAAAAATCAGGATCAAATTCCCCTAATCTCATTCAAACATATAAACAAAATATCACATCTAAACCATGTAAAATTTGTTGTTTGTCTACCTGAAGATGGCCCCATCTCCGGCCTCTCCCCACCACTTGACACGGACATGTGTGACCTGAGGGGGGTTTGGAATAATCCAGGTGATCTGACTGACAGACACCCGACAGAAACATCTCAGCTGTCCCTCTACCTGAGGTGGAAGCCCTGTGTGAACCTGAACATCCTCTACCTGAGAGGAGATACTTGAATCTGAAAATGCAAACATATATTTATTCATTTATTGATTGATTTATATGATTGATATTTGACACCAATAAGGTCCAATACAGCTTGTTAAAATGGGCACCCTTTTGAGTTTCCTAATTTGGGCTAAAATTGAGAAATTGTGGAACTATATCTAATACAGTATTAGGTAAATATGCAACTTAATATTGACTGAGTAAGAAGTAATATCAAAGCACACATTTTCGATGTTAAAATTAATAAAAAATAAACTTATTTTTGAAGCTTCTAACTCCTCTTAGTTTGGGATTTTTAGCTTTTGGATCAAATTTGGACATCCATTAAGCTTCGAATGCATTTGATCCTCAACACTTCACCCAAGTAACTGACCTATAGATTACTGAACATTTGCTTGCTGGCAATGTTCACCTATCTCACAGTCTATGTGATGGCATGTCAAAATATTCACATCGTCACAACCAAACTAAATTTCATAGTTAGATACAATAAACAAGAATTTTCTACTTAGTGGTGTATTTTAGGCCGTTGTCAGGTATATGGATGGTGAAAACATTTGTGCCAATGAGGAGTACATCACCGACATTCACCAGTACAGCACCTGATAAATCTGCTTTATTAATTCAGGCAAATCACCAAGATTTTGATTAAACTTCATTCAAAGCCTGTGATGGCACATCAGTCAATGAGAGGTCAATACCAAAACATAGAAACAAATTTCACTCTGTATCTAAAACTTAAGCCGCATTGGCATTACAGAAATGTTTTTCTCACTCGCCCCATTTTTGTTGTAAGTTAGTTTCACTGCCCTAAAGTGCAATGCGTCGTTTTTGCGGTAAACACACAGGCCTGTGCCAGTGAATGATCGAGGGCTGGTAGTGGTACAGTACACGCCGACAAATGGCTTTACTAGTATCATAACACAGAACGCGGACGAGATTACCCTAGCATGAGAACAGACCTTTACTCTTAGATGACTTGTGCTTCCCCTTTTTCTTCCCAACCTTCCCAGGCTTCATTTTTCATCAAAACATTCAACAGCATCCCTTACACAGGTGTCAAATGTAGCGCCATTTCGTTTCCATACAAAACATTAGTCTAAACTTGTCCGCCATACACACAACCTCCGAAACAACATGTAATGTAACCTCTGCATTAGATCCTAACATACAAAGTTCTTGATAGGCAATAAAATGTTAATAAAAGCCTTTATTTTTAAACTTTAAAGTTACAAATGGATTGAGTTATCCTTCAAAATTGTCAACATGCCCAAAACCGAGTCAACAAAAGACAACTATATACGGCAGAGTGTATGCTTCAAAAATTCTTAACGCTGTTAGCAGTTTTAAAAATAGCCTTCACATAGTTTTAAAAGTATTCTTTGTATTATCATTATATACTTTGTATCAGATCTTATTTTGTAAACAACTGACTCCATATATAAAAATAACATATGAGTGATTTTGTTTAATAGTTTGGTCTCAAAACTAGCCATATTCTTAGTTTGACAAGCCTGTTTTTATTTTAGAGAGTATAAAAAGATGTCTGCTATGCAGAGAGAAGTGTTGAAGGGTAAAATAGGCGGACTACCGCCAATGCCACCACCTGGTTTGGGGTAAGCAAGATACACAACCACTTTTCAATGCTTGGAATTAACTTTCGTTATTGTGGAATTAATTTGTTTGATCTACTTATCAAAACTATCATTTTTCATCAAGTCAACATGACGATAACTGGACCTCAGTCAGTTACTCCATTCTCTGTTTACTAAGGGAGTCCGGAAGACTGCTAGTGGTAGTAGAAGCAATGCTAGGCCTGTTGTAGTAATTTTGTGACACTGACAGTGGATTGACGCCACAGCGGTCTCTATACTAACCCACATTCAGCTTCAAGCCGAAATTGTGCCTCACTCGTCCTAATCAGTCAGTCACTCACTGTCATGAAAATAAAATAAATGGCACTAGCCTGAAAGAGTACTCCATCTAAATGAACTTAGTGTAGTATTTTAAAAATTCTGACATCCAGCGTAAAACATGCCTGCCTTTCCAAAAATGTGGTGCAAGTTTCAAACTCTCTTCTCCTTCCCGCCAATGTTTCTCAGAATCTAACGCACCTCCTCCGCTCATTTCTATGTAATTTTCTGGTTGAGGTTTGAATACTCTCTCATCGTATTTTACTGTCCTCTCCAGTGAAAGTAAATTAGCTGGCTACCTTGTGATCACATTGACTGCTTGAATGTCAGTGGCATCGAGCATCTCTCCAACAGCCCTTTTGAAGTGTCACATGACCTGCTTGTGGGTTTGCAATGTAACTGAGTTTTGGAATTGAAATGTTCCAGAAAACTATTATATATTTTCATGGCCATCTCTAAACACAACTTCAGTCTTCTTAACTCCTCCCTGACGGCATGAAACGCTTGAGCCTATCTAGATGGACTAGACAGATTGCAGCTCCGTTTCTTGTACTTGCTTGAATAGTGTTGTGGAAGTATTGATGCTAAAAAAACTGGTACTCTGATTTGGCTAATTGTCTTTGTCATTGCAGAAGTGTTATGGTTTTTATTTTCTGATTAACGGAGAACTACAGACCAAATGTAAATGAAATTGGGTTGGTAATACAGCTGTTTAGACATGAATCCTTGGGTAAACATTACAGAGAGAGAGTAAGGGTCTAACATTGAATAAAATCAGCTGTTTTCAATAAAGGTCTTGCTCCACCTTTTAACATATAGTTATTAAGCATAGCTTCCATATACTGCTAATATTTCTGCACCAGGAGAGGTACCCCCTCATCAGCTGAAACCCACCATGTCATTATGCTAAGCCTTGTTTAGGAGTAGACCAGAGCTGCTCAAATTCATTGGCTTTCACGCTGTAGCTCTCCACCTATCTGCACATAAAATAGTTGTGTATCAATAAGGGGACAAGGCATCAATGATGGGACAAGGCCTATTTTCTGTTCTGACCACATTGCCACCATACTCTGGTACATGCTCTAGTACAGAGGCATTACCACCATGAAGGCGTCAACAGAATGTACCTACCTTGAACACAAGGTTTCCTTGTTTTGGAGATGTGCGTAACTGGCAATTTCGTAGTTCAGAGTAGAAAGTGTGTTGATTCTGTTATAAATCTTAAGCAAGCTGGTAGCTTGTTCAGTTTAGAGTGTACGATCATGTTAAACACCCTGCAGTGTTGAACACCATGCAGTGATCATACTATTTGAAAGTCAGTTTAGGAGTTTTTGTTTTAACCAGGGGAGCCCTCCTGACCATACCATCAGTATTTTGTTTGCAGGTACATGTTTATTAGGTTTTAGCTGATCTAATATTGTATAGTAGTGAATTCTTGAATATGGTGTTAATCTCAAGTAAATAAAATGTTGACATTGAGAAGAGATAGCAAAGGATACTACTAATAAATCTGATTTTCTTTCCTTGCAGTGGTTCATCAGGCGGTAGGAAGGGCTTTCAACGAAGAAGAGACTATTCTCCAGTTCACTGGGACAAATACTTTCAAAAAATGCATGATGTCAAATTAGACGAAGAAAATGTATCCTTTTGGTTGTGCTTCAAGTGTGCAGTGCATGGTTTATTCAAACCTAGTAGAATATGCAACTCCTGTGAGAGGAGCTCTTAAATTATCTGTCAGAAATACTTGTACATCTGTGTATGGTATCTCCAACTCTGTGAAGATGTACAGTTACTTGATACAGTTTGTCCTGTGTGTTAGTTTACATAACTTTTGTTAAGTTAAGTTGTCCTGATAGTTGTTGAACAAAACTGATGTTAAAAGTATATGTTCTATGTTTCCCAGCCTCCTTGTTGATGTCTGATTGTCTTCATGATTGTTTATAGCTGAACATCTATATAAATAGCCTCTGTGAGTGAATTTAGAGATCTCATTTGTTTTTCGTCATGCCATGTCACTAGTAATGTCAGAGACTTGATGGTAACACCATATCCTGCTTTTCCCATCTCCCCCAGTGTTCTTCAGTTATTTGGCTTGCTATCACATTGTCTAGATATTCCGGGTGTACGAATGTGGAGATGAAGGACCTGTTCTGTTTTTTCTCCACGGAGGAGGATTCTCAGCTTTGTCTTGGGCAGTTCTTTCAGTATGTATACAACAATATATCGCTCAGTTGTTTAATATTGTTTCTGGGTCATGACTATCTTTATGTCATTAAGAATACCTTTATTTTGAATCAGTTTTGTTGTTATCCCTCAAATTCAATTGCCTGGCATACCTGGAGAAGCTTGAATTCGCATCTCTAGACTCGCTTTCTACTGATGAGCATAAAAAGTTATTTGTTGAATTAATGAGTAATTACCTGTTTTTAACATTTGTCGGTATTGAAGCCACTCTTTAATGTGAACACTTGGTTTCCGTAACTTACATTGTATGTAGCAGTAAAGTCCAGAAATTCTCTTATGCAAATTGACAGAAGGATGTTTGAGAGTGGCATCTCTTAGCTGAGTGAAGATTGTAGAAAACAACCGGAAAGCTAAATCTTCAGCTAATATGTTTCGTAAGTTTGTCCTCATTAAAACTAGAAAGCAGCCTTACTCACAGGACAGAAGGGGCTGTTGTTACATGTAGTCGTAGGTAAATATGAGCTGGTGTGTGGAATTATCTGACTTATATTATTTTTATTTCAGTCTGTCATCTCCAATCTAGTTGCTTGTCGATGTGCTGCAATTGATCTCAGAGGCCATGGTAAGAAAAATTGTAGATTCAGACATGAGTGAATGTTGTGATAATGTTAATATGGGCAAGGTTTGAGAATTGCTTGTGCCAAATATAGATTTTTTGAAGCACCTCACAAATCCCCTATACTAAAGTACACGTGTGAGAGCCCATATAACAAATTTTACAAATGAAGTTAATTTTAATTGTTTATGAATGACTGCTGGTGTGCTGTGTTCTGATTGGTTCTCACAAGCAGATTTGTATTAATGATTTCAGGTGACACATCTACATCTGATGATAAAGACCTGTGCATAGAGACATTGTCCAGGTGAGCTGGCCAGTTTCTTGTTATATACAGATGTATTACAGCCCTCAATTTTAGCAATTTTTTGAGGTTGTCCGCAGGGCAACCATGACCCTAGATTCAGGTTGGCCCCTTTTTTGGTTGTTCTCCATGCTACCAGTGAAATATTCAGACAATCACATATGTGGTGCCGAGACGCCTTTCTCCAAGTTTTGCCGCTCCACTTCGGCTATAGCGCTGGTAAATTCCTTGCACTTGACATCATTCATGTATGCTTGCCCTGTGTCAACACCCTTCTTTTCTTTCAGAATACAGGACCAGACATAGTCTGTAAATGGTCTAGATTTTTTAGCAAGTGTATGGACTGGAAACGAGTTTTCAGTTTATTTAACGCTTTTCCTTTCATATTCCCTACGCCTTGTTCCACAGGAGTTGTTCCTGGTCTAGCTTGCGATGTCTTTTCCACCTCCACTGCTCTCTGGTGTGTTTCAATTTTCTGGTGCGTTTTAAGACTTCCTATTCTAAGGCAGGAGCAGCCTATAACGAAATTTTGATCTGAATAATGTGTTTTGCATACTTTGCAAAACATTTATTTTCTCTCTGTGTCGTACCGAAGCCAAGGCTTGTTTTGTGCGCGTAGCAAAGGAGGCTAAGCTGTATCATTGCACAAGCACCTCCTCATGTAGCCAGTGAGATTGACAGGTGTGAGAAATCCCGATTTCGTTAGGTTTTTACAGAAGTGTTAAGTAATTAATTTCACAGAATGTTTTCCTCTTATCTCAGACTAATGGAGACGTTTCAGAGGAAGGGCTTGAAAGACATACAAAACTTGATAACCATTGTCTGGTGGAAGGGCATAAACACAGCTGTCATGGGCACTGTGACCGGTCTGTTGGGAGTTGGCTGGCCACATGCACAACTGTCTTAGTGGCGTAAAGCTTACACGTGTGTCACGATCACCGTTTTATAGGCTCGCGGGCCATTTATGTCCAGCATACATTGATGTAAATTCCACATAAGCCTCGTCTTAAATTCGTCCGGCTTTTGATAGTCCGATGCACAACCACATGGTGGTTTTGGTTGCCCAATGGACGACCGTAGAAATTGAGGGTGGTTTTGGTTGCCCAATGGACGACCGTAGAAATTGAGGGTGGTTTTGGTTGCCCAATGGACGAGCGTAGAAATTGAGGGCAGTATTATGTTTATTGGCCGGTGACTAAGTGAAAGCTTGGTGTGACCAACTGTTACAAGCTTAACTCATGGCTGTTTTAAAATGTCCTAAAAGAGCTTCAAAAGTTATAAAGTTCATGTTTACTGGCAATACATTGCAAGTAACATTTAAAAGTCAAAAGACTGTGAGAAATGAGGTAAACATCTCATCTGTTCTTCAACATGGAAAGCGTTATTCTACATGTACGTGAGTTTTTGTTGTTGAGATAAGTCAGTCCTTGTTTTGTCATGGGCTGTTTCATATATCATTGATGTCAATTACTGTTACAGTGATGTTGGAAAGGTCATAGAGAAATTATATGGGGACAACCCTCCACCTGTAATACTCATTGGTCACAGGTATGCTTAATTTGTACTGAGTTATCTGCCTGATAAAGTCACTTGTGTACTTGGAGCTGTACTTGTAAAGTCATTTTAGATCTGGTCATATTTTAGCCGCTGTCAAGCACAATCCGATTTTCTCCACTCATAAAATTGACCGCCATCAAATAAGTGAAAAATTCTTGAGTGTGACATTGATCGCTAATCAGATGAATATATAAATTCATTGTTGCCGTGACTGGGAATATGTAACGCCATTCTCAGACACTAGTTCTCATGAAACTCATTTGCCTACAGTAACAAAGTTGACTTATGAAATTGATTGTGTAATCATGTGTTCTGAGAATCTGTGGATAAGAAGATTTCACATTGTCTGCAATTTTCATCCCTTAACCTGGTCATCTGTATAGTACATGTGCATAGGTACATGTATCTGGTAACATGCCTGCTCGCTGTTCTGTTTGTGTTTACAGTATGGGTGGTGCTATAGCAGTTCATACCGCTCACAGAGAGCTAGTACCCACCTTGATTGGCCTGGTGGTTATTGATGTTGTTGAAGGTAAGAGGGGAATGGTGTCATACCATACGCATACCTCTCAGCCAAAATGGGGAACTCATAAAACTCCTTTATGCCCGTAACAAAATGGTCCAAAGCTATGTTCATTCTTGTATTACGTCACAGGTGGATGCCAGCAGAAGTCCGAAGTGGAACGTATTACATCACGTCAGTGATGCTGGACATTCCACTGCAGCATCAACAGTGGATAGACCAAATGAAACCACAGAATGCAACATGTTTAGCGTTGTGCCGCAAAAGACTTGTGGCATGCTAATTCACACTAGCACCACCTTTTGTGGTACTCCATTATTGGTGAAACTTATGAAGTGCACAAGCACTACCACATCACAGAAGAAAACCTCAGTCTGTCTGTGTGCGTCTGTTCCAATGTGAACTTCTATCATTTTAATTTTTGGTCGGTTGTGTTCTGTTTTAAGTAAAATCATCCGATGCTGTGAAATTTTACTGATTCATGTAGGGAATTTGGTTATATTTAGCTGCTGAAGCATGTTCCACTGAAATTTTTCATTTGTTTTTGCTGACAGGCACAGCTATGGAAGCATTGAGCAGTATGCAAACATTTCTTCGCAGTAGACCAAAGACATTTAACTCACTGGAGCAGGCAATAGAGTGGTGGTCAGTTTACATCTCTTATTGATAAAAAGTTTTAATTTATTCATAGTGCACTACGAAGATAGTGTAGTTATACATGTATAAGAAACCAGCAAAGACTGCTCACAATAAAAGGGAGTTGGCCAGTCTGGTATTATATGTTCTGACAACGTACCAGCCTTCATGTTCTAATACAAGGTGGTGTCCCAGGAATACCATTGATATGTTAGTGAGCTGAGTGTTTCAACAGCAGAGAAGTAGACCAATCACTGTACATGCTAATATTATAAGTTATGAAGAAAATGAGATGTGCTTAATGAAGTACATAATTTATTGATATTTAAGGTTTCCGTGTATCACTACCATTAGCATGTATGCAGTTTCCTTTATACAAAAATAAGGACTAAATGTTGTTTAAAAGTATAGTAATTAGGAAGATTCAAAAGCAAGCTCTTCTGGTTAAACTTCTAATTGTTTTATCAAAGAAAAAAGTTTCAACACTAACTCGCTGACATTGCCGTCAATATTTTGTATCTTGTGTGTTTTGTGCAGTGTACGTAGTGGTCAGGTCCGGAATCTAGAGTCGGCCAGGGTCTCTATGGTTGGACAGGTCAAAAGGTAAGCCCAGGGTAATTAAAAAATGCTTGTTCTTTGTTATTTGATCAAGTGATGGCCGCTGATTGGACTAATTGACTTTTTGAACAGCTTGCCGGCAGCTGTTCGTCAAACTTGTTGTATACTCTCAAATAGAATTTGTTTGTTCACAGGTTTTGTGGTCACTTTGGGAACATTGTGGTATTTTAAGGCATCTGTATGTACATCTATGAACACCATGGCTGAAACGTAAGGCCATAGCCATGTCAGCTGTAAAGTGTTTGGTAAAAAAATATGAGGAACACATAACTTTTTGTATAATTTGAAACATGATAATGCATGTACTTGTAGGTATCGGTACTTTTCTCTTTTTTTTGTTGTCATGTAAAATTCATCGTAGACCAGTTTCTTACCCATGTATGTAATCTCAGAGTGGATACAGATGAGACAGCCACTGCAGTGTTAGACCACGAGGTGGACGCAGCTGCCAACAGTTGTAATCAAAACACCACCATAGCAGAGGAGCAGGAGGAAGAAGGGGAGGCAACCCACAAGGAATGTGATAACACAAAACCTGTGACACATGATCAAGGGGTAATTACTTCCCTGGAATATTCGGTCTGGTTTCTTTGGTGTGTGAGCGTATTTATCATAACAAAAAAAATTTAATAACATGCATTGAATTACTATGATGGAATTTTACTCTGTTTCTTGTAATCTGTGTTTGCAAATGAGTAAAGAGAACTGGGATACATGTTTATTGGAGATCATGCCCAAAGGTTAATTGGTTCTGTCTTCTTCTTTTAGTGTAAATATTCAGAAAATTGTTATTGCTTGCATTATGAGCATTCGGTATCCAGTTTTAATAATGCACTTTGTAACAGTAAGAGGCAAACTTCAAATGTCATTATGTAAGACCTGACATTTTCCTTCAAACTTTTGATGACATTTTTTAGCACATCTGTTTTGTGAAATGAACTCACCTTTATTTAGGTCTTGCTGTTAAATACCTATGTTGCCAAACCTCCTGGTGATTTATGTCATACTATGTTACAAACCTCATGGTGATTTATGTTGTACTATGTTGCAAACCTCATGGTGATTTATGTCGTACTATGTTGCAAACCTCATGGTGATTTATGTTGTACTATGTTGCAAACCTCATTGTCGTTATGTTGTACTATGTTGCAAACCTCAAGGTGGTTATGTTGTACTATGTTGCAAACCTCATGGTGATTTATGTTGTACTATGTTGCAAACCTCATGGTGGTTATGTTGTACTATGTTGCAAACCTCATGGTGATTTATATTGTACTGTGTTGGAAACCTCATGGTGATTAATGTTGTACTATGTTGCAAACCTCATTGTGGTTATGTTGTACTATGTTGCAAACGTCATGGTGATTTATGTTGTACTATGTTGCAAACCTCATGGTGGTTATGTTGTACTATGTTGCAAACCTCATGGTAATTTATGTTGTATTATGTTACAAACCTCATGGTGGTTATGTTGTACTGTTGTAGAATGTGTCAGATGTGAAGTACACATGGAGGATTGACTTGTCAAACACAGAGCAATTCTGGCCGGGTATGTCATCACTTTCCCCCTTAGAAGAGGAGACTTAACAATCTTTGTTACTTGATATTTTTTTATTATTGACTAAGTAAGTGTGAAAAAATGTCATTATAATCATGGATCTTAGTGATTCATGATCACGACCCATAAGATTTGCCTTCATCTTGTCTGGTCATTTATCAGAAGTGCCTTATAATGTTAGTAGATAGAACCATTTCAAAACTTTGGGGTGGTTGCAGCTGATTGGTTAAGGTGTCTATCATACAATCCCAACATGATTAATTCATTTCCAGCTTCCAACAGGAAATCATAGATAGTCAGCCACTGCCACTGTTCTTAAAGCCTTTGTACTTCTAAGCAGTTGAGCGGCCATGTGGGTGAAGTTCTCTTGAGAGCATTTGCCTTCCATCATTGTGACATTCATCTGTACATCATATGTGGCAAAGTTAGTCAGTTACTTTACCAAAGACTGGTGGTTTATTCTGCGGTTTCCTGAACCCATGAGACTGACTGTTCGTGGAAGTGATTTATTGTTGAGTACAGCATTAAATCCCAACTAAATGACCTGATAATTCCTTAACTTAATGCATGTCAGAATTTTGGTGATTGGAACAGTTTCACAATTGAATAAATGTGTGTCTAGAGACATACATGTTGAAAGTTTTTGTGAGGATTTATTGTGTTTTTCGTGTCTTCAAAACAGTTTCTATTATTTTCATTTTCGTTCTGATTTTAGGCTGGTTTAAGGGTCTTTCCCAACTGTTTCTTGAGTGTCACGCATCTAAGTTGTTACTGTTGGCAGGTAGGTGACTTCCGTGCTGTGTACATGTGCATGCATATTCATTTGGGTAAACAAATAGGGAATAAAGCAAAAATTTGGGTGCTTTTTCACCTTGCCATGTTGATTCTGTTATACATGTGTTCACAGTTTCACGTTTGAAAATAAATAAATAATGTGGTGCTGGTTGGCCAATCAATGGACTTGGTTCCTTGGGTACTGACGCTGTCTACAGATTGGCATACTTGATCATATGAGGTGACGGTATCAATTTGTGTATGTACTCTTTTTGACAGAGGGCTTCTCAGAATTCTCATGAAATCCTGACACTGACCTATTCTGAACCTGACCACTTTCCTAGTGAAGGTTAATTGTTGCATAATAGACCAAATAAATAAATGAACTACTAGTAGACTGGGATCACTTGGGGCCAACTACATGTAAGGCACTGACTGGCCAAGTGATCTAATGACTCCTGCTGCATGGTCAGCTTGAAGTTCACAGACTCCTTATCTCTTTTCACATTGGTTTCTGTGACGCGTGGAACTTTGCTTAGATGTATAATAGAAGTGAGATACAAGATTTGTCACAGGTTTTATTGCTTTCATTGTCTCCATGGCCACAAACTTGTTAGAATATATCTCTGTAAGCTTGTATACTCAAGACTTTGTCTAGACTTTATGTGAAGAAGTGTTTGAGCATTTTTTTGTTTTTTCAGGTGCAATATCTTACTTGCACTGTCGCTTTGAATGGGAATAACTGGTGGCAGAATTCCCTATCAGCGATGTCTGAGCCAAACAATATTATACAAGTATTACTGATCTTTTGTAGGTGTTGATAGATTGGACAAAGATCTAACTATAGGCCAGATGCAGGGTGAGTTTGTCCATCATTGACATTGGGACTGTCTGTTCACACATTGATATGTATATATATATATATATATATATATATATATATATATAGTATATCTGTCTAAAAAAGCCCCAAATGATACATATCTGTTCATTTTGCTGAATGTAACATATCTGTCAGATAAAGTCAAATGATACTCATCTTGCTAATAATTTTGAATGATACAGCTTTCCATCTGATAATACTAAAAGAGGGTAAATATATTTTTTTCTGTTTTTCAAATCACTGTCTGTTTTACAATATCAAGAGGCCTCATAAAACCTGAAAATTTTACCTTTTGCTACCAAATTGTAGCTGCCTTTATGTGGGTTCAGAGGGCTGAGTGGTTAGTGTGCTAGCTCAGCACTTTGACTCAAGAGGCTCTTACCAGTGTGGTCGCTGTGAGTTCAAGTCCAGCTCATCCTGCCTTCCTCTGTGTTCGTATGTGGCAAGTTATGCCAGCCACCTTTCAGATGGTTGTGGGTGCCTCCCACTTTAATGTTGGTTGCCGTTACAAAGTGAAATGTTCTTCAGTATGACATGAAAAGCCATTTAGATTAATAAATAAATATAGTCCCAGAGGTGCTCATCACATTTTTGATAGCTAAAATTTACCAACAGTAATTTTGGCATGTTTATAGTTAATAAGGTGTGCTATATTTCATACTTGTGCAACCTAGCTACAGTCTTGTTCTTTGTTCTTAGGCAAGTTCCAGATGCAGGTGTTACCACAGTGTGGCCATGCAGTTCATGAGGATGTCCCAGATAAGGTGAGACACTATGTTTTATTTGGTTAAACAACCCTATTTTCCCAACCCTTTGGTACTTCCAAATAGTAAAAACAAAGGGCATATTGGCCATACTATTAGTTAAATGAAGAAGAACATTTCTGAAGTATGTATGTGAAGAGGTTGTGAATTTGTCAGGATATGTGAAAATTTAAACTATGAAAATGTGCCAAAATGTAGAATACTGACATTGTAGGATACCGGTATGTATCATGGCAGGATGGAATGATGGTGTTGTGACAACAGTGCTCTTCTCTGTAACATGTCAAATATATGGTACCTGTACATTGACATTAATTTGTCTGGGAGTTTGCTGTATCTAAGATAAAATGGTGAGCTTTTTTAGATGAAAGGAAAGTTTTTTTGTTTCTAGGTTGCTGATGTGCTGGCCACATTCATGGTACGACATAAGGTGGCAGAGCCTACAGCAAATTTTCACAGGTAGGCTTTCAGAGACTATTAGATTACGAGACATAAAGGACATGCAACCGTCCATTTATCCTCCCTAGTGTACAGTTAGTCATGCTATCAGGCCTTTGCTGTGTGTTGATTGGAGACAGAGGTTAACTTTGTATCACCTCAGGCAGTCGTCCACTTATCAGTAAGGTGGCAGTATCAAATCACTTTCACTATTTCACCTGTAATTGAAATCGAGGTGTATCTGGTATTTTTGCGGAGGACAAACATTCTAGTAAATAAATAATATTAAATCGATTAATTGATTATGATAAATTATATTTATATCAAATAAAGTATGCAGAACATTAGTCTAGAGACATTCCACAAATTCTTTTGGGGCAAAGAAAGGCTGGTTTTTGTGCCATGCAGAATATGTATTTAAGTACATTATTCCACATTTACCTCCATTTGCTGCACTGATTTCTTCTTTAATTAGCTGAAAAATAACAATGGTTATTACTCATAACACTATGTCTTATTTTTGCAGAACGTTTCCAGCCTGTTGACATTGGGCAATTTCTGGCTTTATCCGAATAGTGTTGACAATAGTTGATATCTGGCTGTACCTGGATTATGTTGACGATGGGTGATACCTGGCTATATGAGATCATCTTGGCAGTGGGCAATATCGGGTTGTGTCGGGATGATGTTGATGATTGGACATATCTTGCTCTACCTGCGTCATGACCTTACGGGGCCTTATTTGGTTTTACCTGGGTTGTGTTGACATTGGCTCAAATCTAACTTCACCATGGCCATGTTGTCATTGGTCAAATCTGACTTGGCTTGGGTCATGTCGACAATGGGTCAAACCTAAATTTACTTTGGTCAGATGGACTTTATGTCAGATCTGGTTGACTTTGGGTCTTACCTCGCCGTTATTCAGGCTGTATTGACACCAATCAAATAAATGAACACATATACTGACAGTTTGTCAGATGTGGCAGACTGAGTCACATTGACATTGGGTGAAATCTGGCCCAAACTGGGACCTTGACATTATCCATGGTGGGCTTTATCTGGTTAATGTTGACAAACACCACAGTAATGATTGACTTTCAAACCATCAAGCCCTCAGACATTTTGATTGACTTGCAAAGAAGCCTTCTCTTTGATAACAATTTTCATGTTGATGCACTCTCAACATCACATTCTAATAAATCAAATAAAATAAATACATGTATGACATGGAAAAAGAATAGTAGTTTTATGGGCTGTGACAGAAATAACCAGTGTTTCATTGTGTCCAGGATGCAGGGATTTCCTTTATTAGTTAGTATAAATTTAAGTGTATATTCCTTGTAATAAACTTGCCTGTTTGAAAGGTGGTAGATAAACCAGTTAGAAATTTCTGGCTGTTTTGATGAAGATGTGACATAATTCTACTTTGATTCATCCAGTCACTTTTCTTAGCTCTTACAAGGTATTTTTCGGAAGTGTTTACATATAAACACAATGGTTCAGTTGTCAAAGATAGAATTATATCAGGTGCAATGTTGGCTAATGTTGGGCCACTTTTTTTTTTAATCACAACTGCAGTCATCAATCAGAAAAATCATTGTTCACAAGGTTTTATTTTTGTTAGCCTATCCAGTATTAAGTGAGGCACAAAAGCCATGTTAGAGATTTTTAGTGTTAAATGTCCATCTGAAATGTATCAATTTGAAATCACTTAAGTGACTACCACTCGGAATCGCAACTTCAACACACCTGTAGCATGAAGGAAAGAATCTGATGAGTTGGAGCAGGTATATCTTCAGAACTAGTTCCCTACCAGAGCAGTTCTAGATCTGACTTTAAATGTTGGGGAGATTGGGCATGTTTGTATTTTAAATGGATTCTTGAATCATCAAAAAAACATGAAAAACAAAAAAAAAATGTTCAGATATCCATGTCTACATATGACATGTACATTTAAGAATGCCATAAAGGGTTTCAAAAGATTAATTAGGTGATGTTGTTCACATATACTGAGGGTTACTAAGTGATGAACGTCAAAAAAACATAGGTTGGCTTGAATTGGCATCCAAAATACCTATGCCTTGTTATCTACCGGCTGGTAAAACTTAATATTTAGGACTTGAAGCTTGTGAGGGAGGCCTCCATAGTTCAGCGGTTAGCTGGACAATGCAGCACAATCACCCAGGACCCTCTCACCCATTGATCGCTGCCAGTTCAAGTCCATCTCATGCTGGCTTCATCTCTGGTCGTACATGTGAAGGTCTGCTAACCATTTGTGGGCGGTCGTGTGTTTTCCCCGGTTTTCCTCAAACTCTAATGCTAGCAGCAGTTGTAGAAGTGAAATATTCTTGAAATAGGACATAAAACTCCAATCAAATAAATAAATAAATAAATAAAATATCAGGTTATTGAGCGAAATGATCAGATGTTGTATTTCACTTGCATGGATTACTAGAATCGTTCAGTGCTGAACTCCATCTCCATAAGCTGACAAATCCTGTGTTGTGAATAGAATGACGAATATGATTTCAGAATATTTATTTATATATTGTTAACATATATGATTATGTTTTGTAAAACATTTCGTAAAATTTAAGTCATATGCCATATAACATGTACCATTAATTATGGTAAATGATAACCTGCCTTTTATTGCCGTATACTTTGTCTGTTTTCAGTTGGTATAATTTGTTGATGTATGCAGTAATGACTGATATATTTGCTACTGATTGACGGCTGGGTTAGATAGATAACTTCTATGCCAAAGGTAGGCCAATATCTGGTCTAACATAATAGTGTTAGTCATTCCTAACAGTAGCTATTTGTGAATGATAGTATTATTCCGTTGTAATGGATGTACTATAATAAAGAATGTGTATTTGTAAATAACCTCAAATGTTGAACGCTCTGTATATGTGCATGTATGTATTAAAAGTGACACTTTTTTTCAAAAATATTGATAAAATTTGTTATTCTACGTTTATTGATTTTAGTTGATTAGTGATATAATTGTTAAGTTAATTGCAGTTCTTAATTGGTCATATCAAAGGGAGTCATCGTTCAAAATTACCATGTTCCACTTTTTGTTATTATGTACTTTTATATTGTAAAGACAAATCACTTGGAGCTTTTAAGTTCAACTAGTTACAGGAGTGGGAGGTGGCGGAGTGATTAAGATTTATGTCTTTCGGTCGTTAGAACACACCAAATGGTGGTTCAATCCCAGCCTTGGGCAGGGAATGTCGGGAGATCGTTTCCGGCTTTCTCGGGCCTCGGCGACAGGAAGCGATGGACATCTCGGACATCTGGGGCCAGTTTTGTGAAGCATACGTAGTGTTAAGTTGCCCTTAGCTAGACGCACTTCATATCTCTACAATATATGTTGTCATGGTAGTCAAGGACAAACTTAGCTAAGTGAGCTTCATGAAATCGGCACCAGTAGTGATGGTCTTACGTGGAGTTCGTCGGAGCTTATCTTCTGCGTATACAACAAACGCTTTGAGCTCGCTGTGCGGTGATAATCAGTGGCATTTCCGAACATTCGTTAGTTACTTGCCAAAGGTTGGCGGTTTATGCTTGACACTCTGGTTATCACGAATCATAAAACTGAAGGCCATGGTGTAAGTCTTGGGTATGGTGAACCAAGTAATTAAACAGATAAATGTAGCCTAAATGGTAAAAATTTACAGCTGTGCATTCAAACGCTAACCGCTATACACCGAAGATCCTCTCCGGCACTATATGGGAAGGTCTGTCACTAACCTGCGGATGGTCGTGGGTTTCCCTCGGACTCTGCCCGGTTTCCTACCACCATAACCCTGGCCGCCATCGTATAGGTGAAATAAATTTATTATTGAGTACGGTGTAAAAAACCAATCAAACAAATAAATAAATTCCATTCTAGCTTCACGATTTACGTAACCGTATTAAATCCAACGTGTTTTTTCCCTCCAGTACATTCTTTTTGTCCTGGGCTCTACACATATCAGAAACTATCCAATATTCCGGCCTTGATGGGATATATGAATAACGTAGGAGCAGTATGTCCAGGCGTGTATGTTTATGCAAACAGAAGTATGATCGCAGTGTTTGTTAACAACTGTACTCGGCAATCAAGCCAAAACTCTAGGGACCTACCCGTCTGTCCACATATATGCCCTTCAGTTTGCTAAGCTATTAACCAGTCGGACCAGAACATAGCCCACAACTGATATGGTATTGTATTAACTCATTCAGGCTGATACACGGCAAAATAACAACTGCGTGTATAGTTTCAGGTTGTCACATTGTTTGCTCCAATGTGTTTCTCTTTGTTGATTTAGTCGAGGGTATACACAGGCGACAGTTTAGTCCTGTGCTGTTAATTACCTGGATAACTCTATGCGTCGGTGTAATATATACGCCGCCAGAGTATACATTATACCTGAATTTTGTCCTTATGTAAAATCAAGTTTTGGCTATAGCCTCACAGTGAGCTGAGAACCTACAGTCAGTCATGGCGTGTGTCTGTGCTGTGGTCAGAACAAACCTAGACAAGCAGGCTATAACTGGTGACTTTCTGAATCAGCTATCCACGTATCTAGTAGACCTGTTGAAGTCAAATTTACAGGTATGGTATCTGGGTATAAAAAAAAGAGGTTTGTTACTCCGTTGTGTCGAAGAACTGTGTCTGAATATAACGCTGTTTGATTATAATAGCCCATTTAATTTGAGCACGAAAAGACCCGTTACTTGGCACGGACAGTTAAAGTATATTCTTAAGTACTGCCATTATGCCTTATATATAGCCTTATGGGCTTTTGCTTGTTTGAAAATTATACAGTTAATTCCCAAAATTTCAACACATCGAGGACAGAATTCAGAAAACAGATTTTGATAAAAGCTGGATAAATGTATTATATGCGCTTAAGAGATGGGGACTGACTTTATTAAGATTGCCTTAATTGGTGGCAATACAAGTATCGCACGTGCATTACAAATTTATCTATTGATTTTGGTAGTGAGAATTTTGTTACTCTGCAACTAAAAACGTCGTCCAATGAGAATGCGTGCCGTGACCTCTGTTAAGACTGGCTTATAGAGTCAAGTTTCAGAGTAAAGCTCAATTATATGTTATTTGTCAGATGTTAATTGAGCCTGGCTTTAGAAATAAATGAATCCAAGAAATGTTAATTACATGGGTAATATACAAGTCTCTGTGGAACTACACTTATAGTTCGGTACCGGTACACACAGTATAGAAGGTTGGACGTTATTGCTATATATGTTTGTTTGTTTCTAAATGTACCGTATACATTTAGACAGCCACGATCAGCATTCAGTGAGTTAAACGCAGTATTCATTACTAGTTATTAGTAATATATTTCCAGTGAAATGTGATGTATTCTTGGAACGAGTGGCTGTTTTGTTTAAGAATACAGTTCTGGAGGTTGAGACTGGCGTGGCGATGTTACGAGCCGGAACTGCAGACCCTGTCGTGAACATCAGTCTGCATCATAACTGTGACGACCTGACGAAACAGACGAAACAACACCTGGCGGGAAGAATGGCCGAGTTCATAGCGCATAGATTACCTGTTCAAACAGACAGGTATGGGCTTCACTTCTTGTATATAAACCCATACAGCTGACCACTACTGGACCGTGACAACATTTCAAGGTCAGAAAGGTAGTGGACAGATTCCTGTATGATGCTCTGTTCTGCTCAAGTCGGTTAAAGTTTATTCAACGCTTAAAATGATATGATTTAAAACAAAAATTTAGCTTTTGCATGCTTTTCGTTCATGTAAGACACGGTTTGTTGTGCACATAAGCATATAATCAACTGAGGAAATGCTACAAGATAGGCTATTTGTGAATGGGATGTCCTAATGGCCAGCATCGCCGCTTGATCAAAGGGATTCGTCATGGAGACACATGTGGAAAACATGTTGCCATGGTAGTTACAGTCAGTTTGGCCTACGATCGCTTTGTGCAAGAGGCCCCCCAGCAGAGCTGATACTGAACCTCTGCGATCCCTTCCATCAACCGTAGGTAGTGTTCTATGTAGGCTTAGCACCACGCAAGGCGATATAATGTATCCTTGCAGACTGTGTGAAGAAACTGATTTGGTACCGTAAATACACATAGTACGCCTAATAAGTGACAGTGTGGTGGTCTCGTGGAAAAAAACATTTGAAAGAGCCATTTTGCTAAATTGATAAGGTGACTATTTTGTTACCATGATTTATCTACGAGTTTAAAGCATTACTCTATACCTAAAGAGAATTCCGGCACTATATCATGACTATATATTACTGATGAATTACATTGGTATTTTGAGTACGACTTTAAACCCAAGCACACATACATTGATATTTTGAGTACGACTTTAAACCCAAGCATACATACATTGGTATTTTGAGTACGACTTTAAACCCAAGCATACATACACTGGTATTTTGAGTACGACTTTAAACCCAAGCATACATACATTGGTATTTTGAGTACGACTTTAAACCCAAGCATACATACATTGGTATTTTGAGTACGACTTTAAACCCAAGCATACATACATTGGTATTTTGAGCATATTGATGGACTTTCCTCATATATCACAACCATAGTTTGCCATTATCAGTCACCGTATAAAAAAGCTCACTCTCAGGACCCTGCTTGGGTCGTCATCATGGTGATCAAGAAAGCTACTTATCAGTTTACAAGGGACATATATGCTTAGTAGGGTGTTTTACCTTACATACTACCAGTATTCATTTATATATCTGATTGGTATTTTGCGCCGCACTCAAGAACGTTGGCCAGCATAATGGTGGGAAGAAACCGGGCAGAGACTGGGGGAAGCCTACGACCATCCGCAGGTTGCTGACAGACCTTCCCACGTACGGCCGGAGAGGAAGTCAGCATGAGCTGGACTTGAACTCACAGCGGGAGGCTCCTGGGTCATTGGTTATAGGGTAATTGTATGGCTACATTTAGACAAATAAAGCATACCATATAGCCTACATCTAGACGAATTTAGCGACATTGATGCGAATCATGTCCAAATCCATTCAGCCCTGCGAGAAGAGTTACTACAAAACGTTCTTTGAGAAAATGTGCATGTATATATTCTTGAACTTTTTGAAACATTTTCATGTGTCTCCTTTGCTTATACGACCCACTTTATAGGCCTACCTTTTCTTTCAGGGTATTGGTACTGTTTGTCGATACAAGGAAATGCTGAAAGAAAGAAGATAAGCCAGATTGTCTTTTAAAGAGGAAACAACGAACATTTACTTGTGCCACGTTACAGTATTATGAGTGTTACGTGCACACTGATACCTCGCTGTCATCTGTCTTTTGTGCTGAGCGATGTCTCGTCAGGAAACAAACTTAATTTGGCTACACATGTAACAAACCCTATTTGTGATATTGATCAAAATGTATAAATAGATGAAAACTGGTCACGTGTTCTTGTCTTTTACTTAAGATCAGTTACAAAAGGTTATGTACAAAATACATACTGGTGAGTCGTTATCCTATAGTATCATAAGACCGCCGACAAATTGGACATATCAGTCTATCGACCTTTAAGGACGGCTGTGTTTTCCACCCTAACCCTAAAATCAATTTCAGTCAAATTATTTTCGTTGTTGTCAAATTAATACTTTCAATTAGTTTCAAACCACTCAGTTGAAGCTTGTATCAAGACAAACGTATCAATAAAGGCTGCAGCGGTTAAGGTTGTAGTTAGCCGTAAAATTTCTCGGAAGATGTATTCGACCACATATAGAAGAAACTGGCACGTCACCAACATGCGTGTATATATACGGTATTAGAAGGTGAGACTTCTCTGAGCAGCTGGGTAGCGTAAGCATGTTGTTGTTTATTGCCGTTGTTGTTCAGTGCTATTATAACATTCTAACCTTCGCTCTAGGATTAGTGATATTATTGCTGGCGTGTTGATGACATAAGTCTCTGCCGTTCGACCAAGCACACGTCTTTTTGTATTTGTTGTATTCGACTTCAAATTTCGCCCATTTGTAAGTTACTCATTCTGACCAATTCTGAGTCCTATTGACCTTAGAAAGGTGTTTTGAGTTCCTTTGGAAGGTAGGGTGATATTCTTTTGGGAAGCTACAGCAATGAAACTTTATGACGTTTAGTACTTGGCTCTAAATATGTGCTTGGGCAAATACAGTGTTTATATAGACCCAGCATTACTGCCATCTAAGATGCATGGAACCGGCTTGCATCTATCTGGATTCATCAGTATGTTGAATGGAGATTTGGAAAGTAATATGTGTGTTTTTCAGGCTGAGGTTTGTTCATTAAATATAGATTTTGATACTTTAAACAGTTAAACGGTAACATAACATCGTTTATGGATTCTTGATAGAAAAACACCTTATACAATTTGTCGTGTTCTAGAGTAACACAGAATCTGCTTTTCTCTTCTCTGCATGCCATTTATTTTTGTCGTGAGGTTGGGGAGATCTAATGTTACAAATTTCCTTTGGCTTCCCAAAATGAACGCTCTGAAAATCAACTTTGATTACAGAATAGAAACTCTTTCACCAGAAAGATGGAAAATGTCATTTCACTTTCCTTAATGAAGTATTCATGTTGCGTGCAGTAACTCTAGACAATTATATGCAATTCTAGACAAAGCCATCTAACTGCGAAGTTGCCCAACCCTGATGTCTTATATGTTGATGTGTGAAATGTGCATTAATTTCTGCCACCAAGGTAAAAAGAGGGCATTCTGGTCGACTTGCCGGTGATTTTTGTTTGTTCTCACCACGTTCTCGGTGAAAATAGCCGCGGTGATAGTTAGAGCAGTGCACAAGCTCGTCAGTGCACAGGTGAGAATGCGAATAGTTTTGTCTGATTGAGTTAACATTCAGTCAGCGTATTGTTTCTCAAAGCGACTGTGATGTATATCAAAGTTACTCCCTGGTAGGGAACGTGCGCGTTGCCATGGCAATTGGCCTGAGTTAATATGCATGTACACTGAGAGGCAACCAACTGTCGGATGTTATAGAGACCCACTGAGTGAAAAAACTGTATCCCGGATCCCTGTGACCGAGAGGGGTAAGCACACCAGCGCCGCGTAATGACCCAGAAGCCGCCCACAAATGCGGTTGCTATGAGTTCAAATCCAGCTCATGCTGGCTTCCTCTCCAACCTGCTGATGGTCGTGGGTTTCCCATGGGCTCTGCCTGGTTTTCTCCCACGATAATAATGACCTCCGTCGTGTAAGTGAAATATTCTTGAATACGGCGTAAAACACAAATAAAACAAATCAAACAAACAAATGACGCTGTATTGATTTCTCAATACTGGACATCAACGGAGTATTATTGAAGATGGCTTATTTAAAAACCCAATAAAAAGGATACAAACGAGTCCATTACATACATTATTTGTTTTACAACATTTGATCCATATGATCGAAAGTCTGCTCGTGTGTCTTATAGGGGTAGCAGGACATTTTGATGTGATTTTTTTTGTTCATGGAACATTTTTCATCACAAAATATTAATTTGAAGCATGTTTGAAGCCCAAAGAAAACAAATGTTCATCTTTAATATTGGTGTACCGGAATGTAACGAGCGAATTTTGTACACTGTTTTTATCACGTCAGCCCCCATGCCCTTCAAGGATCACATCAACTTACAGATTATATTGGTATAGCCACACAAACATAAAAACGGAGCATGCCATTTTGTTGTGTTTTGGAGGGTATCGATTATTATTGCAATGGACATACTTTCACCTGGCATTCTAATTTAATTTATCGCCAAATGTCACACTTTTTCTGGTGTTACAAGATAGACTACATCACTTCCCTTTTATGCATTACAGAAATCACCAACCACTTCTTAAGTTTCGCCACTATGACTAACTGCGTTCAAATGGAGTATCATGCATGCATAGTTTATGTGTTGTGACAAATATTTGATTTGTATACCTTCCTGTGTAAGATGTGATGCTCTCAATCTAGCTCACATGTTACTGATTCAAAAACTATATTGTATGTGATACGGTATTCCATCAAACGCCTTCGTTCTAAGTTTCTAAAATTTTACAAGTAGTATAATACTCTGGTTGGCAAATGTAGATAAAGCGTTCAGGGTACCAATTCATTTGTGTCATTGTTGGATCTAATTCCGGTTAACCCGATGCTATACAGGCCTTATAAGCATTCGTGGTTATTACAAATCAAATAAAAGCTTGACTGTGACGCATTTTTAGCGGAACTGGAAATTAATCACCGACTAAACCATTTTGGAATTTGAACTGGATGTCATGCCTATAACTTGAACTGTTTCTCCTCCACCAATAATAACTGCTTCTCTTAAATGCTACCAGCTTTATTTAAAATTGATAAACTACCGGGCAAAAGAAACGTATAACCTTGTTCAGCACCACAAGAAAGAGAAAGAAAAACAGACAGTATCAACATGATAAACATTATATTGCAATAAACCATTTTCCAAGTTCTGTTCAAAAATTCAAAGCCATATGGATATTACACTTGCTGTCAGGCCGAGTAAAGAAGGCATGGGGTAATATATTTCATCTCGGTATCTTTGGCCAGTCAGATTTCCCTGGATGATGACCAATCTCGCTCTCACCTGTCCACAAATTCCGCCCCATACAAGCACCCCACCAGCACCAAAAGGGTGGACATTCTGAATGCAATTTTGTGCCGATCGCTCTCCCCTGCGTCGATACACACGAATTCGACCATCATTTCTGAAGAGGTTATATCGGCTTTCATCAGTGAACAGCACCCTTTCCCAGTCTCGTCGCTGCCGTCGACGTACAACTCTTGCCCAACGCAGCCGGTTTTGACGGTGTAGAGGAGTCAATGCCATTCCACGGAAGGGGCGATAGGCTCTGATACCACTCACGCGGAGTCGTTGTAAGACTGTGCGTCTGCTGATGGGGTGTCCCAGTGCCGTTTCCGCCGTTTCCGCCGTTGACGTCGCCGTCACAAACCGGTTACGCAAGTGGATTGTGCGGATGTACCGGTCTTCGCCAGGCGTTGTAACACTTGACCTGCCCGATCTTGGACGATCTTGTGTCCTGCCTGTTAGGCGGTAACGACCCAACAGTCTGCTGATGGTGGCTTGACTGCAATTGAATGTTCTGGCAATGTGGTGTTGGCTGGCCCCCATGTCGGCCATACCAATGGCTCTATCACGTTCTGCTTGTGTGAGTCTCGGCATCTCTTAGATGTTTTTTATGGTATTGCACCCTTACCATGTGCTACATCGGTATTTATACGGCGGTCATTATCGAGAATTTTCAACAGGGCCCGAAACTCTGTTTTTCCGATTTTTCATGATGTCTTACACCAATTTCAATGAATCTCGTTAAAAAGTGACGTGTACACAGGGTGCTTATGTGCAAATGTATTCGCACAACGTTCAAACTTATTCAACTTATTTTTCCATAGAAAAAAATGCATTTAAAAGTTATACGTTTCTTTTGTCCGGTAGTTTATATTCTTTCTTGCATGTTCCTTTAGGAACAGTTGTTTTACGTTGTTTTTGAAATAGGTCTGCGAATATCGACTTGAAGCGCTCTTCCACGTTTTACGGGTGGCATATGAATGTCGGATTTGACACTTAGATTCGATCACATTTAAATATGCATGGATGTAAGGAGGGCGGACACTTTTACACTTCGGCCAAGGCTAGGTCCTAATGGTTAATTTTGAGGTTATCTGAGTGAATAAAGTAGCTGATGTAGGAAGCAAAGAAAAGCGAATGAGATGAGTAACCCTCCTACCCCACTTGTTTTGTCAATGTGTACATCATGTAGGATATCTGTATCGATGTGGACCCGTACATCTCCCTGCATTCGGCCTTATCCCGAATGTCCTAAATACTGAGCCATGGGTGGTTAAATTTTTCCGGTTCACAACCACGGATCATGCCTATAATTATCTTAAAATTACCCCACAAGAATCAGTAAAGGGATTATTAGATTGAAATTGTCGATATCTTTATAGTTAATCACCTGGCCTTAACTCCAACATCGCCAGCTGTTTTACTGGCGAACGATGTTTCCATCACCTTGTCCAGCCAGGAATCATGCTGGCAGCTCTGTATGGCCGTATGTAAACTATGGCGACCACGAATGAACAGGCTCATTTATGCGGACGAGGTACCGACTCCAGTGTATACCATGGATATAGGACCAGTCCTACTTCCACTGGCGAGGCGCCGAGCCATACATATTTAATAGCTAGTATAATTGCTATCCTAAACGAAGTTCAAACTTTCGGGTTTCGAATTACACGATTCCGCTTTTGAAGTGTCGACTCGTTGTGGGTGTAAACATACTGTACTAAGGAAATGTACGGTATATGTTACACGTTCGTTTGGATTTCTCTTCAGTTTGTTTAAACAGTGTCCCAAGATTTGTATTGGCTTATTAATCAAAACCAATTCTCCTGTGTAAGAAATATATGCTTACGAGTACCTGCCTTTAAAAACTTAACGGACAAAATCTGACAGAGAGTACTGCCAATCTGCGCTATAAAATTTGAGAAACTTTTCTCTGTATGGGAATGTGAATTGGGTTAAGCCTGAGAACGGCTCCACCAAAATGTTCTACGAGTTCAGTTAGGTTCATTAATGCTTGATGTGTGAGATCCTGTGAAAACAAAACATAGCTCAAAGATCATATATATATATATATATATATATATATATATATATATATATATATATATATATATATATATATATATATATATATATATATATATATATATATAAATATGAAAGGTGGGAAGCTGGTCCACGTTAGAATATCCAGCTAGAGACCAGTTGATCAAAACTGTATGGGCCCTGTATTACCTCTAGTTCAGACTGAATTAAGGGTTATTTAATTTGCAGTAGGGTCAGACGTTATAGTATAAAGACCTAAATCTGAATTGACTTTAAAGGATATGTGAAAGGTTTCATTTTTGTTTCATAATTCAGAGCGTATGATGTGACCTTCTCAGCTTTCTTCTTGTGGCGTAATAATGATTTTAAAAGTACATGTTTTCTAAGACCCCAGCGGCCTGTAACTTACTGTGGTGATGTCAACGGTGATATCGTTTCAAGTATATATCCATCGATGACGTCATTTCTGAATATTCCAGAGCTTGGACGGAAAAATGCATAAAACAGAGGGGTTGTTAAGAAATCTTAAATATGCCTCAAAAATGAAAAAAATTCTGACTATTTTGCCACATATTTCTTCATGTTCCTTAAAACCATACAGGCCTACACTTCGTTTTATAGTACCTTTGATGTATCGTTCACACTTTTGAACAATTAGCCTCTGCATTGCTAATTACAAACTTAGTTGGAGCTCCATTGCGCCAACTATAGACTTGTAGCCTACACTGCATCCTTGACTAATAATTACAGGTTTGTAAGAGCCCACTGACAGAGCATTGTCGGAGTTACTTGATTTTACATTTAAAATGTCAATGTTCAAATCCGTTATTCGGCATAAGCGGCTACCGCGCAAATAAGCTGAAATGAATCCCACTTCTGTCCACTGCAGCCATGTGATCAGCCACAAGTCAAGCCATTTAGGTTTGGACTGAAAGCCTTAACTCAATTTCACATACATGTCTAAGGACGGCTGTGATATGTCATACTCTTATCGTATTATTTGGTTGAGTGTTTACTTTATTAATAATAATCCCAGATTGTTGGAGCATATGCTATACATCGTATTGACTTTCCTTGTCGTCTAAAAGAACATTTTGGGACTGAGAAAGTATAATTTGCAGGCGACAAAAGTTAATTTCCAAAAGCATATTGGCAATGACGATTAGGCAGTAGATGAGTGTATTATTATTGGTTAATTATGTCGGGGGATTAAAGAAAACAAAATTTCTCTTCCAAAAAAAAATTTTTTTCTGCATGTCATTTTTTTTTCTCTTTCAAAATTTTTTTTTCACCATGTCACTTTTACGGCTCGGTACATATGACAGCGCAGGCCTATTCTGTGGTACACCCAGCGCTTCTAGGCCAAACCGCTGCACCTCGCTACACATACCTAGCGAAGGTCCTGGCTTAAGAATGCAGCTGAATTTAAAAATGTATCTTATTGCTCAGCCACTAAGATGTTAGAACAGGGAAACATGACTGTTTTGCCCGATGTCAGTAGAATGTGACCGTGTGGGGGTGTCATGACCTCTGTCTTCGGCATGATGTTGCCCGGGAACGAGAAAGCAGAGTATATGTCCACACATCTAATGACTCCTCGCCATCATATGACTAAACAAAATGCGAAGTGCAAGGCAAAACCACAACCATGCATGCAGGGATTCAGGCATTACATGTTAGGCCGCTCGCGTTATGCGTTATGCACTATGTGGTGCACATTCTGTGTCACAAGGTGACATAACAACAGAAGATTCTGTTCAACTATTACCTGATTAACTTAATGGCGATTGTCAAATAAATATTTAATGCCCTGTTGTTAAAAATCTTGAAACACTAATTATTGGGAAATTCAATGGACAGATTATTTGTATATTTCTGACATCACCAAATATCTTGACATTGCGACAAAAGACAAGAGAATGTTGTATCCAACAGGTTTATAACGAATAGTATGTTTTAATAACAGCTATGTCTAACTTAGGCAATCGGTTCACCGAAAGTCTTTTCACGAAGTTTCTTAACCAGCATTATAGGATTGCGGGTAAACAAAGTAATTTCACTGATATGTCATATGAATTGGTAACATTTTTTTTATCAGAAATCTGTCAGAGATCTTGTGACACTGGTCTCAGACAAAACACGATCCTTAACATTCAATGTTATTACTTTTCAGATTGTGGGTTTTCCGAACATGAACAAAAAATGCCGGCAATCCTGTCAGACATAGCTGTTTAAAACTTCATTTGATGGCATATCAGTGTCACAAACTGCGAAGAGGAGGTAAATGTCACTGGCTGATTTGACAACAAACTCTGTAACTTGGCGGAAGAGAGTAGACACTAAATGAAATCAGATCTGATATGACTGTTATTCTATGAGAAAGACAATTCGCCCAGTTCATTATTAGATTGGTATTTTCGCCCCATTGGAGAACATTACGAAATAATATGACTGTATTTCATATGAATTGGTAACACTTCCTATGAGCAATCTGTGGTGATATTTGACTGGAACCCACTGCCTTACGGCCCAGACAAAACACGACAGCATTCAATGTCACTGCGTTTCAGATAGTGGTGTCTCGGACACTAACGTCGGATTTAACCGTTTAATATTTCATTTGTTGGCATTTTCAATGGCAGAGGCTGTGGTGAGGCTCTAAATGTCACTAGATGATTAGACAAAAAATTCGGTAACTTTGAGACAAAGAGCAGATCCGATCAGAAATTAGAGTTTCTATCCTTTTACGATCTCCTCGTGAAGAACTGCCTATCAGCTTAAGTTCATTTTGACAATACCTACAGGCAGACCGAGCTGAATTTCCGTACGTTTATGTGATTTGTGAGTTTCTTGGTCTAGAGTAACAAGAACCAAGTAAAATCATTTCATTCCCCAGGTAACCTATCTTTTCAAAAAAAAAAAGAAAAAAAACCTTGGCCCATATAATTCAACAAAGACTATAATTCTTGCAATAAATCATGGAAGTTAATTCACTCAACCGGACAGTTTTTCTGAACCGAAAATCACGTATTCATGTAGAAAATCCCAGCAAGGAGATAGGCTATTGAATGATTACATGGTGATTATAGATTTGACCAGGTCTCGAACTACTGAGAGACTTGCAAAAACCGTTAACACTTGTTCGAGCCTTTGATTTTAGCGGTTCGCACTTGAATGGATCTAAAGCAAAGTATGATAACTATAGCGCATCTTATTTACGTTAATTAAGAAAGTGAGTGAGTGAGTGAAAGTTTTAACGTCGCTTTCAACAATATTTCAGTTTTATCGCGACAATAAAACGTCAAATAGTCGATCTACTACGGATAATTCATTTACTATTCAGTCAAAAAGGACACCAGAAGTCACATAACAAACACAGACGGTAGTTTAAAATTACAGCTTTCCTGCCATACCAATGGCAGAGAGAAAGTCAAAAATAGTATCACTTTCTGCAGAATTGAAAAGTTCTGAAAGAGAGCTCACGTGATAAAAGGAATCTCGTACAGGAGCAAAGTCGCCACAGTCAAGCAATATGTGCTTGACTGTGAACCGTTGATCACAAGCAAAGCAATGAGGAGCATCTTCTCCTTTTAACAAATACCCATGCGTAGCACGTGTGTGACCGATACGACACCTCCTCAAAATGCAAGAGCGGAGACGATGCCGTGAAATGGAAGGCGCTGGACCAACAAACTGACGAATATCATGCAGTTTGTTGGTTGTCTGGCCATCCCATTGAGCCTGAAACAAGCGCTTGATATAGGAGCAAATAAGTGAACGCAAGTACGAATATGGAACGTCAGTTTGGGTAGTAACGGAACGCAAAGCCGCCTTCGCGGCTTCATCTGCAGCAGTATTCCCAGGGATACCCATATGCCCGGGCACCCACGTTAATTAAGCATTAAGCATGGCGTATATTTGAAAAATAGAGTTAGAAGTAGTTCACCATGGCTAAAACAATGGGTTTGAAATGAAGAGTAAATGCCAAGACTTTCACATCAAAGATTAAACGTGTGCGCCTTTATTTGTGGATTTGACAAATTAGTATTCAATTCTCGGCTCCTGCTGTCAGTTCTAGCGGATTTGGTGACGAATATGTCGTCTGTGACGCTGTTGTTCTGGGCTCCTGCTGTCAGTTCTGGGGGATTTGGTGACGAATATGTCGTGTGACGCTGTAGTCCTGGGCTCCTGCTGTCAGTTCTGGGGGATTTGGTGACGAATATGTCGTCTGTGACGCTGTTGTTCTGGCTCCTGCCGTCAGTTCTTGGGGATTTGGTGACTAGTATGTGGTCTGTGACGCTGTCAGTTCTGGGGGATTTGGTGACGAATATGTGATCTGTGACGCTGGAGTTCTGTGCTCCTGCTGTCAGTTCTGGGGGATTTGGTGGCAATAATGTGGTCTGTGACGCTGTAGTTTTAGGGGATTGGTGACGAATATGTGGTCTGTGACACTGTAGATCTCGGGGATTTGGTGACGAATATGTGATCCGTGACGCTGTGTGACCCTTTGCGCAGACCAACGTTTGTTGAAGACCACTAACTTGGGAATGTGTGTCAGTAAAAACTTGCCCAAGGTGGGTGGTTTATATTTGGGCACTGGTTTTAATCCACTTATAAAACCAAAAATGTCTTGATTATAGCGTTATGAAACATTCAAATGAAAGAAATTTTTTGGGCCTTCATCTGGCTATTTGGCGTTGATCAAAGTGCCGTCGACGTGCCTTGATCAAAGTGCCGTCGACGCGCCCTGATCAAAGTGCCGTCGACGCTGACAGGTTGGGTAAAAGCTGTCTTTGGCGTTTGAGTGATATGGTGACATTTTTTATGGAAAATAAACGGGTGTAATTTGTCCATATCTGTCCGACTAACAGACTGTAAAGTGCTAGCTACGATAGGGTGGATCAAGTATATGGGTTTCGTCACTATCCGATCAAGGTAAACTGTCTCGATTCATCTACTCAAGTATTAATATGATCTAGACTGTAGGGACAGGTCTTTCTAGTCAACCTTTTGAATATATCGGTGTCCTTTGTGACTGGGATTTCCAGTTAGCCTGTAGACAGGAGTCGGGAATGGCCTAGACTTCCCAGTCAACATGTAGACAGGAGTCGGGAATGAGCTAAGCTGTTCAGTTAGCCTGTAGATAGGAGTCGGCAAATGAACCAAGCTTTCCAGTTAGCCTGTAGACAGGAGTCGGGAATGAGCCCAGCTTTCCGGTTAGCCTGTAGACAGGAGTCGGGAATGAGCTAAGGTTTCCAGTTAGCCTGTTGGCATCGGTGTCCGGAATGAGCCTAACTTTTCATTCAGTTTGAGCTAAACATTTAAGTTAGCCTATGGATACAGGAGGCTGGTTTTACTTATTTATTTATTTATTTCATTGGCGTTTTGCGCCTGTGCTCAAGAATTTTTAGCAAGTCCGGAGGAAACCCGCGACCATCCGCAGGCTGTCAGCAGATCTTGAGCCAGCGTGACTTGGACTTATAGCGGCCTGCAGATGATCGTGGGTTTCCCCCGGGCTCTGCGCGGCTTCTTCCTACCATAATGCTGGCCGCTGTCACATAAGTGAGATATTCTTGAGTATGGCGTAAAACATCAATAAAGTAAATAAATTAGGACAGCGACCGTATTGGTGAGAGGCTCCTGAGTCAAAATGGCTTAATTGTTTGAACTGACCCGAAAAATTAGTGTGCATGGAGGTGGCGTATTTCTTGTCATTTGATATCTTCATTCCATTGTTTTTACCGCTTTAATTTTTTTCATGTATGGCGTGGTTCACATCGATTCACTGAAAGGTTTAACTTTAAGGTTCCGAAACCTGCATGCCATTTTGATTACTGTGACAATCCATACTCAAGAATGTGTCCCTGAAGATTTCAGAGGATTCCTTTTTTGTTTATTATCATGAGAGACCTTGGGAACCGTAGATAACGCTAAAACTTGACTAAAACTGAAGAAATCGAGAAAAAATGGCTTCCAGTCTAATGACTTGTCAGAGTTTGGAAATAAAAGAAGACGAACATCAGTGCATCCAGCGTGAGGACACATTGGTTATTATTTGAAAGGCAACGGGGGATTTTGTCTGGGGATTATGCTACATTAACTCTGCCTTAAAGCGGGCTAAAGAAGTTTTGAAGGAGTGCGTCTAATGACACTGGTGTTTTCTTTTTAGAATGTTAAATACCAGGGTGTTTATAGGTTATACAAGGGTGTGATAACCGTATTAACATCACGTGTCAACATGTCCCTCAGCTGTCAGTTTATCTCGCTGTTTAATTATTAGATCACCCTCAACAAGTCTCGGAATGGAGGCTTTTCTTAGAGAATACTGGATCATCACTGACCAGCGCCATGATAGTTATTTATTTTTATTAAGGTCTGGCGGCAAAAAGCTTGAAAGAGGTTATGTCAGGACTGGGAAGCTATCAGTACGTGTGTCATCGTACAAACTACCACACACATGTATAAATTCTTGTTAGCTTCTCAGTACGTCGGGTACGACTCTTATATTTGAGGCCAGTGTAACCTTGAGGCCGATATGACCTTAATGCCGGTATAACCTCCTCAGTGTCATCTGTACTAATTGATTACCGCATACGGATCGTGTGGGCTGAATGTGGTCCTCTGTGGTTTTGACATGGAAGTTAAAAGAAAGTTCGAGGTGAATAAGTTTAAAGCCCTGGCTTACAAATAGTGTGCGGATGGTCGTGGGTTTCCGCCGGGCTCTGCCCGATTTCCTCCCACTATAATGCTGGCCGCCGTCGTGTTAGTGAAATATTCTTGAGTACGGTGTAAAACACCAGTCAAATAAATACAAATAGTGAGTAAGTAATTCATCAAACGGAAATGTAGGCAAAAGTCCCCTTACAATCGGTGCTGTCGTAACCAAAATTGCTGTAAAGTAAAACAACCATTTCCAAATCAAAACATTTAACAGGGGCAGAAGAAAAGATCGCCGCAAAAATTTAAAGATATGACGTAGATCTTCCCCAAAATTTTCAAATAATATCGCTAAAGTGCACGTGTATTATTATCCTAATTTTAAGTTCCTCCAGTTCCCTAAAATAACTCAAAAGCTTTGGAATATTTATTTATTTATTTGATCGGTGTTACTCAATACATTTTTCCCATGTCTCTGCTTTTGACGTCACCACTGTGACGGCAATGTTGGCTTAATTTAATATTTGGGTTGTTTTCTAAAAAGGGTTTACATAAACCCCTTTTAAATAAATCACGAAAAGTCGCTGAGAATCGATACTCTAATCACATTGTTGAAACTGATGATATTATTTCTGTTAAAAGCGAGATTACAATATACAACCAGTCAATCTTAAAAAGGATGTTAGAATTGAACAATTACAGTATTTTTACAAGTATTTTTCACACACAATTTAGATCAGGAATCTCTGCAGAAAACATGCCTAGAATTAAAACTGGCAAGGTATAGAACACCTAAGCTGCAAAACACCCTGACAAGATATACTACAAAGAAAGTGTGATTTCCAGGCGTTCAAATATAAAGGAAAATAGAACTCCAGTGTGTTTGACAAAACATTTTTAAAAACGTCTTGAGCTCATTTCATAATTCACATGTCACGCATGCAACAACACATAATTATGTCTAAGTGAAAGCATAGGAAGTTCTAGTCCATTCCACCATCGCTGAAAACTACTGACTCTTTCTCTTTGCATGATTCCGTCCTTTTTTCGCACTTCATATACTGTCTCCGTTCTTTGGTGGTTTGTGTTACGTCGCTTTGGGAATTGGCCTTGCGATTATTTACCTTAAACGCCCTTACTGGTTAAGGGCTGGTATACGAATGTCTACTTCGACGCATAGATTCCTGTAATCGCTCATATAATTACTTTACTTCTTGAAGATTCTGTATCGATGGTTATGATTTCTAAATGGGTGGAAACAGACCTAATCTTTTAAAATAAATGAGTACAACTCCAACATACAGCCTGAGGTTAGAATTAAACGATATTCCATGTTGGTGGCAGGATTATATATATGGACAACTACCTTGCCATTTGACAACGCCAAATGTCAGCTAACCACGCTATAATCTAACCGGACCGTGCGATAAAGAGTCATTTACTACGAAAGGTAATTTCTGTGACCATCTTAAGAAAGACACCCAGTTTGTTTTTTGTTCAGATCTCCTCTCATCCGGCGATCACGTTGTGGGTTAAATCAATTCACCCTCACATGACGGTTGATGTGTGTAATACAGCCCTGTTGTCAAACAGCTGACGACAGCTGATGTGTGGGATATAGCCGTGTTGTCATACAGCTGACTACGGGTGATATGTGGAATACATCCGTGTTGTCATACAGCTGACGACGGCTGATGTGTGGGATACAGCTGTGTTGTCATACAGCTGACGACGGCTGATGTGTGGGATACATCCGTGTTGTCATACACGTGACGACGGCTGAGGTCAGGAATACATCCGTGTTGTCATACAGCTGACGACGACTGATGTGTGGGATACATCCGTGCTGTCATACAGCTGACGACGGCTGATGTGTGGGATACAGCTGTGTTGTCATACAGCTGACGACGGCTGATGTGTGGGATACAGCTGTGTTGTCATACAGCTGACGACGGCTGAGGTCAGGAATACGCCATGTTGTCGTACAGCTGACGACGACTGATGTGCGGGATACAGCTGTGTTGTCATACAGCTGACGACAGCTGATGTGTGGAATACATCCGTGTTGTCAAACAGCTGACGACGGTTGATGTGTTGAATACAGTTGTGTTGTCATACAGCTGACGACGGCTGAGGTCAGGAATACATCCGTGTTGTCATACAGCTGACGACGACTGATGTGTGGGATACATCAGTTTTGTCATAATCTGATGACGACTGACGCGTGGAATACAGCCGTGTTGTCATACAGCTGACGACGGTTGATGTGTGGGAGACAGCCGTGTTATCATACAGCTGACGACGGCTGAGGTCAGGAAAACAGCCGTGTTGTCATACACCTGACGACGGATGATGTGTGGAATACAGCCGTGTTATCATACAGCTGTCGACGGCTGAGGTCAGGAATACAGCCGTGTTGTCATACATCTGACGACGGCTGATGTGTGGAATACAGCCGTGTTATCATACACCTGACGACGGATGATGTGTGGGATATAGCCGTGTTGTCATATAGCTGACGACGGCTGATGTGTGGGATACTGCCGTGTTGTCATACATCTGACGACGACTGAGGTCAGGAAAACAGCCGTGTTGTCATACACCTGACGACGGATGATGTGTGGAATACAGCCGTGTTATCATACAGCTGTCGACGGCTGAGGTCAGGAATACAGCCGTGTTGTCATACATCTGACGACGGCTGATGTGTGGAATACAGCCGTGTTATCATACACCTGACGACGGATGATGTGTGGAATACAGCCGTGTTATCATACAGCTGTCGACGGCTGAGGTCAGGAATACAGCCGTGTTGTCATACATCTGACGACGGCTGATGTGTGGAATACTGCCGTGTTATCATACACCTGACGACGGATGATGTGTGGAATACTGCCATGTTATCATACAGCTGTCGACGGCTGAGGTCAGGAATACAGCCGTGTTGTCATACAGCTGACGACGACTGTTGTGTGGGATACAGCCGTGCTGTCATACAGCTGACGACGACTGTTGTGTGGAATACAGCCGTGTTGTCATACAGCTGACGACGACTGTTGTGTGGAATACAGCCGTGTTGTCATACAGCTGACGACGACTGTTGTGTGGGATACAGCCGTGCTGTCATACAGCTGTCGACGGTTAATTTGTTGAATATAGTTTTTGTCACCCCCGAATGACAGGTATGCAGTCCTGTACTCTATCAGCACCCATGCTGTTTCCAAATATTAAATATTCATAGAGACAAAGGATTATACTCAAAAGCTATGTGGATGAAACCGCAGTGCTCGGGACTTGTGGCAAGTTACTGACGAGCTCAGTAGGCGTATGCATGCTCCCCACAAGTCACGTGGTCTTCAATGGACGTCAACCGTTTATTGCCATCAACGCCCACAGACAGTGAGAGCGGGTAAATTAACAAATTTCCTGCCCAAGGCCAGGTTCGAGCCCGCATTTCGTGTTCATGCTATTGAAAGATAAGCACCAGGTAACCCTTCATAAATGAATAGGGCTTTCCGGTAGGTATACAAGACACCTGATAAGGTGCATTGACATTCTCCGCGGCCAAATTTTTGAAATATCTTCAACGTCAATGTAAAACTGATTAAACAAATAAAACGGTGTGTTCGAGCTGCTGTGCTTTCACGTGTGATAAACAGTTAAGTGGTTGTGGTATAGTTTATGGACCATAAATAAGCTTTCAGTCACATGTTATTGAGTTTTGCCATACTTTAAGAAGACTGTAAATATGTACGCTGGAAAACGATTTAATGGCATGGCGTAGTGTTGATTTCAATTTTACGGCCATTTTTTGTTTTAATGGCACTTGCTTTGTCCAGGGATAATGCCAATTTTTTGCACATTTTTTGCATTAAAGTTGACATGATCGATCTATGCCACATATCAAGTTCAAAGCAAACACTTAACATTGCATGTATACTTCCACGTCAAAAATAATTATTGATCATTTATAGGTGAAAGTCAAGAAAACCTTAAGAAAGAAAAACGTTGTGTATAAAAAATCAACACGCAGACGACCAAAAATTCAGTTATTAATCGCTCTGCGGAGCAAATAGTTCCCATATAAAACACTTACGCCGCGGATGAAACGTTTACATAGCAGGGAGAACATTTACACAACGCGGGGAAAACCTTCACAATGCGAGGAAAGCCTTCACAGCGCGGGTAAAGCCTTCACAGCGCGGGGAAACAATTCACTTGCACTGCAGAGAAAACTTTTTACACCGAGGAAATTTAAACTTCTTTAAAAACTTTAAGAAAAGAGCAAACGTTTATTGGTTACTGAACTTGACTCACGTCTATGGGGGTTTGACAAGGAGTACATTCCCTGGACTTCCTCTAAGCTCAGAGGAAGAACGCTCACTTTCTAGCTAAATGTGGTTATGGGGTTTATAAAAATGCCTAAAATATCTCTGCGTACGGATATTAAGCGAAGATGATACAAAAGCAGTGAAATGTCAGACACGGGTCGCTGTCTTGTTAAAACACTACCATGACATTTTTAGAAACCGCTTCATCGCTATTTCCCAGACAAATCGTCGTTAAGCGATACTGCCACCTGCACAACAGACATTGCGAAGGTCAAAGCAACCTAAAGCGGTGTACTCTTTATTCTTTCAGTACGTCATTGTTTCTGCGTAGACCAAGTCGTGCCGGTCAAGAGAAGTCGTACATGTACATGAAGTTCACAAGCTCTGCAGCGTGGTAGCTGAGAATGATGTGTTTTTAAACAGATTGACTGACCTGTGTAGGCGATCATGCCCACTGTAATCCTTGTTCTTGAATTAAAATACAAGTTATTTATCTCATGATAAGACCCTAGTCAGAATATGTAGTTATCAGCGAGAGATGCTCGTCTGTGGCTGCCATATTGGCTGTTTGATGGCAAACCACCTGTGATTGGCCAATTAAGTCGGGGCCCCGACTTCTAAACTCGGGTCCCCGAATTAAAATGTCGGGGTTAAACATTTTTTTTTTTTCACCATGTCATTTTTTTTTATCAAAAAATTCAAAAAATTTCAAAAAATTTCTTTTCTCTTTCAAAATTTTTATTTTCACCATGTCACTTTTACGGCTCCGTACGTATGACTCCTTACATACAAAGGACTGCAGCACTGTGACTAAAACCAGAACAGAGACGATAGTGACAAATGGCCACATGCACAACACCGGAAAAATCCGGCTTTTTTCCCCCATTTACCTCAGTTAGGGTGTTATTTGTGGGAGTTTTAATAACACATCCAGTAACAAGGAGCTACTTTCAGAATCATACATTTAGTCTGGAATATTCTCTAGTGCACAGGTTCCGGTGTTGTGGTTGTGACCATACAAAGCTGTGACGCAAATATGTTGTATGAAAATTTGCCTAACATGTGTTTTAAGTCCTAATGAACATTTTCATGAGTGTGTATCCGGAATAGTGGAATACTGAGTAGTTTATTTACCCGCGTAGTTTTAGACTTGTAAATTGCTTTACAACTAGCAGCTAATGAGATTTAAAATCCAAATGAGAGCGTTTCTACTCTTTGTAGGTGTATTTTTCATTGATTTGTTTATTTTGATGGATGTTCACACCATACATTGAAAACTGCTGAGCTTACATGACGCCTGACAGGTTCATGTGTGTGGGATGTAGGGAATAACGGAATTAGTGACAACAAATGACAAGACATGCTGTTGTGTTTCAGGCCTTATCAATTTTTTTTAAGAACCGGTGCACTCAAGTATCACCTGTGGCGGCGTTGACGTTGACATCTGGACAACCTTGATAGATTATTCTCTTAGTTTCATTTAATTCATTGTTTATACCTGAAGTGTGCTGTGAGGCCAAGGACAGAATAGATAGGATTGTTAACTTATAATCAGCGTGGGTGAAGTGTCTTCCGTACAATAGCAATAATAAGCATAACAAAGTTATGATTTACAACTTACAGGGTTATTTCAACTTCATGAAACGAAGACTTACCTTTGTGTTGCGTACAACCTCATCTATAACTACCACCACACATGTCTGCAACGGTTTTTGAAAGTTTCAAGTTTCATAAAACAAGACACCTTACCATGCATTTTAAAACATGAGCAATAATCCAGTGCCCCAAATAAATCAATAAGCAACACTCCCTGATGTCATATATATGATCTATATGATCAATGCAGTTCCAATCATTTCGAAACATTTTTGAGTAAGAACAAATCTCACAATTCTGTCATTGTGTCGACGTGGGTGTGGCTCGTTGGAAACCTGGCACAACTGGGTCTATGGCTGTGTTGAGCTTTTCATAACGCTTTAAATAATGTTCGTTGAACAAAAGCGGGGAACAAATCAATCAAAACTGCACCTACACAGAGTAAAAACGCTCTCATTTGGATTTTAAATCTCATTAGCTGCTAGTTGTAAGTATCATACTATGCATGTAAATAAACTACTCAATATTTGATTATTCAGAATACACACTCATGAAAATGTTCATTAGGACTTAAAACACATCTTAGGCAACTTTACATTCAGCACATTTGCGTCACATCGCTCTATCGCTGTCTTTAGTCTATACCATGCTCTATACTTATCTTGATATAAAATCAATATATGCCTGGCAGTAATGGTAAAATAATCCCACAAAGGAAACGGTACAGAGATAGTCCACCTACATATAACTGGTGACAGGCATGTGTTCACCTTACCTCTTTGATATGTTAATTTCCGACTAAACATCAAAGAGTTAATTTACAGTGTAAAAGAATTAATGGGAAACTTCACTGCAGGTATTATTCGTCTGTGACAAAGATCTCAAGCTTTTATGCACAAATCAGTGTCTATTTGAAAGAGGTTAAAACAAAAGACGTGCTCCTTAGAACTTTAAACAGATGGAAGAGCAAGTAAAATAATTTATACAGTAGTTAGCAGTTTGTAGTTCAAGGAGAACCAATATCACATGATGTCATAGTGCCGAATTACAATAACTGTTTGAATAACTGTCGGATCTATATCTCCACTAATACCACACCTTTATACCTGGTATATTAATAACAACGAATGTGGGCTATCACGTGATATCCATAGTACCGAATTCCAACACCAGGGGCTGCAACTCCGAATAACTGACGGGTCTATATCTCCACTTTTACTACACCAACAGGCTTCATACTTGGTGTATTAATGACACTTCAAGAGGCTATCACGTGATACCCAAAGTTCCGAATAATGATCGATTGTAGGTGTAGTATTAGTGGATGTTCTCTGCAAAATTTCGTGGGTTTATCATTAATATATTCAAATGTAATAAATCAACGAAATGGACTAATGTAGTCAGAAGCATTTATTTATTTATATGATTGGTGTTTTACAGCATATTCAAAGATATCTGACTTATACGACGGCGGCCACAAGCATTTACTTTATAATTAAGGTAATTGTGATTATGCACAGGAAATACCCAAGGTGTGTACCACAGGCTTGCATAATGGCAACAAATTTGCACAGAAACATTGATGTGTATATTGTCCCTATGTACCTACACCTTAATGCGCAAATTGTGTACCTTTTATAAATATCTTGTTTACACTACGAGATACACAAAGACATGTGTACAAAATAATACACATTTGCTTTGGAAGGTAATGTCCGAACAACGGTTTTGTATAACGTGGCATTAGGTCATTAACTGGCTCTTGGTCACACCTTGACATAAAAGCAGAGTGATATTATATCATGAATATCGGTTCAGTGTTTCAGCCTGTCGCTTTAATGTACCTGCAAGAAAGGGACGGGCACGCTTCCAGAATTCTCACGCGCGCATGCATGGTAGAGCTTGTTCGTAACTGTGTTCAAAATGGATTACACCATAATTCAGCGTTAATGGATTACGCCATAATTCAGCGTTAAGAAGTATGTTAAAGCAAAAGACTGAAACTCGAACTAGAAAAATATCGGCTTGCATTTTCCCCATTCTGTGAAAAAGGTCAACAATCGTGGGCAAATGGACATGTGGATGAAAGTTTTAGTAGTTGGTGACCGTAGTTTTAATGTTTGGTGTTCTCTCCACGTAAATTACCTGAAATATCAAGCATTTGAGACACAAAGCCAATAAAAATATGAAATTCCTCACCAAATAAAGTAAAATTTAGGGCGTATATTGAGGTAAATATAATTCAAATAGCTGCCACTAAATAACGTATTTATACAGGATACAGAGAAACAACTACGTCGTGTGTTCTGACCGCCGGTCGTACACACAGGACGGCTAAGGTAGCGTGGAACCAATCGAGATCTGGCTCTGCGCATAACCACAAACTTATGAATAGTTTATATGGAACCTTTAAGCAGCTGAAAACGATCTGGCGGTTACGTAGGCTTAGGGTGAACGTCCGATATATTGGACTGCCAGGGAAATGCAAGTAGAAACGCGCGTTGTATCGTTGATAACTGCTGGAAAAATCTCTGTCCACGGCTATGGCAGTATAGGTGCCTTTTTCATTAACGCAACAGACACGCTGTCCGAGTTAGATAAAGGAATTTCTGCACAATGCGTTATTTTATTCATTCGAAGAATTGATCAAATAACATGAAAAATATTAGGCATTATTTACGATAAGTAGGATGAAATGAAGCTAATGAAGCTTACATCACATTTCACCTGATCCCTTCACATGCAATTAATTAGTTTCAAAGCGCAAAATCATCAAAATGTTAAGTTAAAATGTGGAACTTGATTTTTGCTTTGTTTTGATAAATAAACTTTGATGCAATTAATTTTTAGAAGAGTTCCACTGAATGCCACAACGAGACACTTTAGCGAACTGTGACTGTTTACGTCGAGCATTTCGGGACTGGTTGGTTTGTCTTTACACAATATTAAATACTGCTGTCAAAGTTTGGATGACCTGTTCAAAGGTAACAATTCTGGATTCCATTGCGCGTGCTTATATACGGGTTTTATCTCGGACGTAAACAAGCGAATATTTCATATAGCTTTTTGCAGAATGTAAGCATTTCGCTTTGTTGAACTGATGATTTATTTCGTTGTACAGAATAACGATAGAGGCAATATTGGGCAGATACATCAGAATATGACACTCTATGACGATAGTCAGAATTTGAGGCGAATAAAACCGATATGAATCCAAGGAAATCTTCCCTTACCAGGTAGACATAATGCTTTAACTAAACTTTGGCCGCGTCGCAGTGCTGGTTATATTCGAGCACGTGATCTCACGAAACAAGTGGTCTCAGGTGGTAACTGGTGATCCCAAGTGTTTATATTTGTCTGATTTAACAATATGTCTGTAATATCACCAAGGCTTGTCTTTGTAGGAGACAGGACACAAAGTCGTCACAATTTAGTGCTTTAAAAGTTAATCAGCCATGTCAAAACAAAGTGTCTAAATTGGATTTGGTGGCATCGCTGTTTTCTTGACCAATTGCATTACTCCTAATCACGACGATGTCCGATGCCGATATGTTTAAAGTGCTGCGTGACTGAGATGCATTGTTGAAGACACCGGACGGATGGCGTTTTTCAGACATAACACTGGGATTGTTACAAGATTCGCTGGAGACAAACTCCGTGGATTGCTGTGCGTGAAGTTTACAGATCTACTCTGTGCATATCCTTAGCCGTTAAAACATCGTTAAAATTGCCCACAATTCACTAGTGTAGCATACAACACAACATTTGAGCTTTAAAAGTTACATTGGCACATTGTAATCAACGTGCCAACACAACATTTTAACAGATAATGTTTCTGTGCCTCATATGTCCTGCGCACCAAAGTGAAATTAGAAGTGAAAATTTCGTAAAGTGAAAAGTTAAGGCAGCAAATAGAATGACTGTACTTCTCTGAATGATTAATGTTCGTTTGAGTTCGTCATGTTCAAACCTTGGGAGAAATATCGCACCTCATCAGGCACCTGCTGACCTTCTGACTAGGATGTGAACATAGCAGTCGTAGAGCAGATGTCAGAAGGAAGGCCTTCTAGACTCTTCGATGTGTATTGCTGGTTGGGTACAGTTGCAGCGGTTGGTAATCAGATTGAGAGGAAAGCATAATGGTATGAGAGTAATGGAAATTACACTCCTTTATTCTTAAAAGCAAAGGTCATAATGTCCCTCTGTCTGCCACCAACTTGCTGGGAGCAAGAGTAGAAATTGTAACTCGGCACAAAATAGATTTGCACCTGCTCAGGAAGACACTAGAGACAGTCTATACTGTTCCGCTCAACGTCGACGTCACTTTCCATTTTCCCGCTAAACCACCACATAAATGTCTATACATTGTCAAATCTACAAATGGATTAGCATGCATTACTTTAATCTTTATTCTGAAAGACTTGTTATCTACTTGCTATGTAATCTTAATTTAAATCCCTTTGACACAAATCAAAGGCATGGGCGGTTCTCTGACTTAGATAGGCCAGCTTTAAATTGTCGTAGTTCAGTTTGGAATCACACAAATGTGGACAGCTAAATTTTTTTTGACGAGTCTCTCATTAATCCGAGACCTGGTCAAGTCCATCATTACCAGTTTAATCACTGCGCAGACGACTTCACATACATAGTGGTTTGTTGCGAGATTTTGTGATTCAGAAAAACCCCTTGGGGGAAACTCGGCTTTGATGATTTATGGCAATAATTAAACTCGTTGTTGGATTCTATTGGCGAAGATAAAATTACACCTCAAATCATCGGTCAAAAAATCGTTGAAAAGGTTGGTGCCAAATAACAGACAATTAGATTTTGTGGAAAAAGTAAGTTACCTTGGGAATGAAGGAAACGATTTTCACTGTTTCTTGTAATTCTAACTAAGGGAAAAATATTTAACCCAATTCATGCCCGAATAATTCCAGTATGGCAATAAGTTGCAATAGAATATTACAACAGATTACTGATAGAAATTGTTTCCAATTCACATCAATGTAGTCACATTACTTTATTCTTCTCCAAAACATCACTCACCCAAGCACCTGCCTTATGTCCGCCAGAATCCGACTCAGTAATGCTTCATCATCTAAGCCCTCCTGAGAGATTGGTTTGAGCGTAACGATATTTATGTTAGATAGAAATTAGATTCTGCATGAAATGCTTACACAAGGTAGATACGACATTCATGAACAGAAAATATTGGTTTTAACATACCTTGAGTGAACATTTTCAGCACACAATTGCAGTCAGAAGTGAAAGTATTCACTAAAATCATGCATGAGAAGTGATAAACAAAAAAATCAGACATGTGGGAAAAGCAAACAAGTTTTCCCGTAGATGTCTCAATAATTCATATTTCAAGGTTAGTAATAAGAACGTATTAAATATATAGTTGTGTACTGCGAAAAAGGTTTTACGTAAGCAAATCAAAGAAGCAAAAAGAAAAAAAAACGCTAAGCCGAGAAGTTTGATTCAGACACGACATTAGCTCGCGTCGTCGTCTAAAACCCTCTGATGGGACCGATGACCTGTTATGTAAGAACAGCGGATAAAACGGCAATCTTTCATTGTCGCTGGGCAGACATCAAGGGCAGGTTTCGGACGGAAATGATAGCGCGACTGATGACTTTCTGAATAATTACAATCCTCTCCACATTCCTAAAACGACCCATTACCCGGTTAAAACCGGTCCTCAGTTAGATTTCACGTTGTGCTTAGAGACTTAGAGCATTAAACCATACAAATTAAAGTCTGTATCCAAAGGCTATTTGGATGAAGTCGGCTAGTAAGTGATGGCATACATTTCTTATAAAAAAATTAGGAATCTCAGATCTCTTGCCGATCATCGCCATTGGGTTAATCAGATAATGTCATTTGGATTGAACAGAATCTTCTGCTGCTAAGTCTCTCTATCACACAAATTCTAGCTTATTTCTATTTCTTATTTTCTTAACATGATATTTCACGCACACCACGGCTATTATCATTGTTTTTGTTCTCGCTGTTGTAAGAATTCCAGGTAAGATGCCAGAAGACTACGGTTAATTGACCATTGAGACAGGAGGCTCAACTTCACCTCTCGCTGGTTCAACGTTGGATTTGAGCCCGGGTGCGCGTTTGGTATATTAGCGATTTGCCTGCAGGCGAGGTTCTAGGTTTACAGCACTAATAAGTCTGACCACCGTCACTTGGTGACATAAACCAACAGTATAGTGTATATGACAATGATAAAGCACATGTCTCATTAGAGGCAGATGGACGTTTGTCCTTAGTTTTTAAACCGTCATGCACTTGAGCAGATTTTGATAACACATCCAATATATACATATGGTATTTTCCACAAATCCATGTACACAGGTTCCGGTGTTGTGGTTGTGATGATAGAAAGCTGTGAGGCAAAAGTATTGTAGACAAATTTAGCTGCATGGACATTCTACTTGCTGGTTGTGCAGCAATAAACAAGATATGCGATTTTACAATCCATATCAAAACATTTCTACTGATACTGGTGGGAAACGAATTGATTCGTTTATTTTAATGGGTGCATTTGTTATCCCATATATAGTGTACAACTACTCCACTTTTATAACGTCAGACAGGTATATGTGGGTGGGAAACGGGGCATAACGCCATTAATGACAGATGGCCGGAGATGGTAACGTATCGTGAGCATAATGAATTATATTGAAGAACCGATGAGCTAAATAGTCGTCTGAGTTTTAGTTGAAACTCCTGTTGGCGTTGTCATCCGGACAACCTTGACAGATGATTCTCCTAGTTTCATTTAACCAAATACACGGATGGGAGTGTGTAGTTTTGCTTGGTGTAGGTGATATAATAATAATAATAATAATAATAACATATATATATATATATATATATATATATATATATATATATATATATATATATATATATATATATATATATATATATATATATATATAAAGTTATATCAACATAACGAAACGAAGAATTATATTTCTTCCATGTATGGCCTTCTTTATAACGACCGATGAAGGGTACAGATGTCACGTTTGGAGAGTTCAGTCATATATATATATATATATAAAGACTTACCTTATCATTTTTAAACTTAATCAATAGTCCATTAAGATATTATCTCTATTAACTCAATAAGTAACAGTCCCTGGGGTTATATATAACCTATAATCATGCAGCATGTAGCTTCAATCATTTGACAACAATTTTTAAGTATAAAAACGAGATTCATAGTTCTTCCATATTGTCGGCATGGGTGTGGTTCGTTGGAAATCTGCTACGGCACATCTGCGTTGAGCTTTTCATAACACTTAAACTAAAAAAGTTCGCAAAAAAGCGGGATTATTACTAGAAAGCCTGATACGCTGCTCGCTTTTGAATAGGGATTGTTGTGTTTTACTTCAATACATAGACACCAATGGCGGACCCAGGCTAACACGCATGCTTACCAAATAGCCAATAAGCAGTTGACCATTGAGTTAACAAGGTACTGAACAATCAACAGCTTATTTCAGCTATACGCCTTACGGCAGTTCAGGTGCTGTTATTGTAATATTCAGTACAAATCTTTGAAAGCAAGATATCAAAAAATCAAATCCATCCAATAAGTTTTAGTTAGTTCCATACTGGCTTATAAATTAGACCCCATGAGACGTAGATGTACACATGTATAGATTGCCGTGTAACTGCAGTGTTTAACAGATTGTTTGAGGGAACGTTGATAGCTAAATAATCAGGACACATGTCCTTTCATTTGTTGATCTAAGATGAGATAATGTGGGGTATTCTGAATTTTTCTGAATAGAGAAGGAAAAAAAACAAGCTTTTGGTAAGAGCAAAAAAGCTCTTTTATCAGCGGATACTTTTAACTGATAAAGTTTTCCGTAAACATGAGACCAAAATCAAATAAACTGTATCCCCACATATATTTAATATGTTCTTTGTGGTCAACATCATGTTTTAACTTGTATTTAGCTTGATACAGAACCATTATACATGTGTTTAGCTTTATACAGAACCATTATACATGTGTTTAGCTTGATATAGAACCATTACACATGTATTTAGCTTGATATAGAGTAATGGTATTTGCTTTTCCTGAGTGTGAGGCTTTTATTTCAATGAGGTGTCACAACTGGGACCGAATGTACAAAAGGACCGTCAACCTAAGGTCACAAAAACATAGTCTTAGCTTACAATAAGCACCCTTTGCATGAAGGGATTGTAAGCAATACGATAGTTCTAACTTACAATCAGAAATTACAATCCGGTCGACCCTGTTGTAAATATTTACAGTCGTAGACTGTTGGTTAGTATTTTCGGCTCGGTTTGCAAAGATATTCAATTTAATTGAATTTTTTCACATTTCGTTGAAAACATTATGATGTCGAACTCTTCTGAAAATGATGGCAAGAAATTTATTGACATGGTCAACGTTCCACGTACACCGGGAACTAAATCTGTTTCATTCTTATCAGCTTAGCTTTCAGAAATACAGATCTGTACTCTTCCATTCATTTACCTGAAACTCCATCTTTTCGCGTTGTGTTGTCCTCAATATATCAAACCGCCACCGATAGCACCGTTGGTAGAGCGTCCGGTTCGAGGGAAGGTAGATCCATGGTCAATCCTGGGTCGGGTCACACCTAAAACCTTAAAAAAGAGGAAGATCTAACTTCCTCGCTTGGCATTCAGCATTAAGGGGTTAGTGCAACGAATAGTTGCCCCGTATCAGTATAATGGCTTGGGCAGGGCGCCTTACTTGCCCTGTAATTTGTCTCAGAAACGCAGCACTAGATAAAAAATGGGTGGAAATCCGTCCTGCAACAAGGATTCCTTCTCTGTCATATGACTGAAAAGTTGTTAAGTACGAAGTTAAACCCCAAGCACTCACTCACTCTCTCCCTCACTCCTCAATATTCAAAGCTGTACTTTACAAAAACTCGTTTTCCTTTAACCCAATAGACAAACTTACCTTTCGCATCAAAAGTTAGTCAAAGAGAGCAGTCGTCATCGTCTGGAAAAAAATAAACTCGTGTAACATTTAGACCGAAACGAAGAACATTACACCACTAAAAGGGCAACCTGTTTGGGAGTCTTAACAATAATTTTTGTTTGAACAATGAATAGAAGGAACTATAAGCAATTATTGTGAAAAAAAAAATCATGATCTTATCCTTAAGTCCGCCGAGTCTACCCTAGCAACGGAGTCGCGTGACTTCAAAATGGCGCTTTGCAAAGCTCGGTTAATGTCCAAGTGGAAGAGCCGCTTATACTTGTTCCAATTACACCGTTAGGGGCTTTATTAATACCGCATAATGTGGTGATATTAATTCATGGTATTGCTATAGGATCATGGGAAACCTGTTTTCGTCGCGTTTGGCTTTCACACTTTGGGGACAGCACAGGCAACATAGCCGAGTTCCAGGTTGATGAGTATAACGATTCAAGCTGTTTATGTGGAAGCTAAGCTGTGAACATGGACAACCGATCTCTGACCTATCAGACCACCAAAATGTAGGAGTCAAATTTGTCGTGCGATTGAGATCGAAACTCCGAAAAGTTACAATCGGCTTACAATTCCTGTGGGCAAGGGGCGTAGCTTATTTTTACAAGCAATTGCAGGCTCAACTGTAGGGCCTACACGATATTGTAGTTTCGATCTATTTGTGCAAGCGGGTCGTGACCTTGTAGCCACAGATTTCATCGACTTCCTATGAGGAGTCCAGCGCCCCAGCCACACTTCAGATTTTAAAAAAGCTTAAGCAGACTAGATTGTGTTTGTCTGTGTCAATTTCATTCAAAAACTGTCAAGTTTTGATTTCTATGAAGTGCCAGAAATGAAAATATAGCAACAGCTTTCATCGATTTTCTTGATTTCCAGCGCCCAAATCTTTATCCTATTTACACGATTGGTTTGCTTGTCAGTCAGTGAATCGCACACATGGCGGGTGTTATCATGGCACCGCCCAACAAGCTCTCATCTGAAGACTTTTTCTACTGCAACAAGTACTTTGATATTAAAGTCCGTGATTGGCTGGACACACTATTTATAGCCAATCCGCTGTCTAATGTAATTAAAGACGTACACAATTAGAGCGAAGCCAGAGCAGCGACGACAGCGTGATAGCTGGCAAATGGTCACACGCAACCGGTGAAAAGCGACCACTTCTCAATTTACTGCAGTCAGGGTTTTATTCTGATTTAATGTAAATTGTGATGTAAATTGCGATTTATTAAATGTCACTGGTTTAGAATTACCCAAAATGTTGCGTTCTGTTGCGAATCCCGTCTTTAAACATTGTATTATTACTTTTTATTTGATCTTGAGTCATAGTCTGACCTACATTTCCCCCTCTGTGTACGTTACAGCCCGCGCTGTAAACGTTCTCGAGGCTTCGGTGTTTATGAGTTTAGTGTCATTGTACACAGAGTATACATTCTGGAAATATGTATCGGTGTTGTAAACATGTTTAAGATCAAACCATCCAGAATATTCTTTACGTTATTGTATAATGTACGAGCGACGGAGCTGTGAAGCTAGCAGTCATTTGCTCAAGTCCACTTGAGAGCAGTCATTTACTCAAGTCCACTTGAGAGCAGACATTTTTACTCGTCCACTGTGAAGAATTTTGCTGGGTTTGGGAGATATCGGCTTTCACGCTATGCGACATTCATCATTTGTACTCCATTTTCTGTACGTAGCACATTAGGAGCTTGTGTTTCGCCACTTGCTAACAGTTTGAGACATTATTTTGGAGCCCGTATCGCTCATTATAAGATGCAAATTTGTGATAAAAACCTGGTCAAAATTAAAAACCACGTCTGCATATGTAGAACAGTTCATTTACCACGTAACTAACATTTCATTTCACTTTAGAGTGACTGTAACTATAAATTTAGGTAAAACTTTGTCAAATCTCCTCTTTTTCGGTGCACTGGCCTCCTGTCACAGTTGGGAAGTCGATGATATGAAATTGAGGATGTCGTACGTAGCCCTGTGGAAGCATCTTGCTGTATTTGGCCCCATTGAAAAAAAATGCTTTGCTTCTCACAGAGGGTGTAAGTCCACCTTCTTGCCGTTATTGTAAAGGCACAGGACACGTACTATCCACGTGTCCATTACTGAAAAGGGAAGAGGAGCGAAAGTCCATAGCTTTTGTTAACTCAAGTTCTAAAGTTCAAGTCGTCACAAGTAGAGATAGGTAATGTTGGTCCTAGCGTTAAACCACAAGTTAAGGAGGTACACTGTAGGACAGACTCCAGAACCTATATTATATGGAGGATGGGCTGTTAAGAAGAAAGTATAGACCCCCTCTTGTATCAGCTAATGAGGACTGGGGAATTTTTAATCAAATTGTCTTACCTCCAAGTTATAAACATGAAGTACTTAGAATGGTTCATGAAATTGCAACAGGCAGACATTTAGGCATTAGAAAGAGAGAAAGTAAAATCCCTCGCCATAAATGTGGTTAATTTCTGTAAGACATGTCACTCCTGTTAGCTGGTAGGAAAACCATAGCATAGTGTAAGGCGTTCATTTCCTGGTTTTGGTGAACCTTTTAGTAAGGTATTCATTACCTAGAACTAAGTCAGGATACAATTGTCTTTTGACCATTATGAATGCAGCTACTAGGATTCCGGAAGCTATCCCACTGAAACTGATAAATACTCCTCAGATTGTTAATAGTCTGTTACAGTTATTGTATGGTTTACTTAAGGAAATACAATCTGACCAGTGGTCAAATTTTATATTAGACTTATTTCGGGAAGTTATGTACCAGCTGGGGATTAAATCCACAGTTTATTACCCTCAATCCCAAGGGGCTTCAGAAAGATACCACCAAATTATGAAGAGTGCTCTACGAGCATATTGTATGGAATACCCTGAAGATTGGGACAAAGGATTCCATTTGTGTTGTTTGCCACTAGGGATACTGGTAATGAGTCCACTGGGTTTCATCTATTTGAGTTGATGTATGGTCATGAGGTTAGAGGTCCTATAGATTTGATGAAGGAGCGTATCTTACCCCAGGAAACAGAAGGAAACTTATTAGAGTATGTTTCCCAGATTCGGGACAGGTTGTGTAAAGCCTGGCAAATAGATCATGCTAATACGAGGGCTTCTCAGGAGAAAATGAAAAGGTATTATGACAAGAAGTCTAAGCCAAGACGATCCTGGGGATCAGATTCTAGTTTTGTTGCCCCTACCTCAGGAACCGCTTAAGGCCAAGTTTAGTGGACCATTTCAGGTGGTTAACACAGCACTAAATCATGTAGAAAAGAGTGATGAATTATCTACTACATGAGCTGAGTCCAAACAGCCAATTACCATTCAAGTTAACTTGAAGTGATAGGTCATCTTTCTAAAAGTTAGAGACAGGGTACTTGTAAGTTGCTCGAGGCTTATCCTAAGATATGTTCGGATGTACCAGGTTGTACTAATGCTGCAGTACATGATGTCAATGTAGGAGGGGCTGTACCTATCAAACAGCACCCCTGCAGAATTAACCCTGCGAAGTTAAAGCTTGTTAAACAGGAAATACAGTACATGTTAGACAACGGGATTATAGAGCCTAGCCAGATTGGCTGGTGTTCGCCAATTGTAGTTATCCTCAAGCCCGATGGTTCTGTACGCCTATGTGTGGATTACAGAGAGGTCAAAGCTGTAACCAAGACGGATTCGTATCCTATTCCACATATTAAGGATTGTATTAATAGGGTAGGAAATGCCAAGTTTATTACTAAGATATATTTCCGTAAGGGTTACTGGCAGGTACCATTAACAGATAGGGCTAAAGAGATATCTGCCTTTGCTACTCCTTCGGAATTTTATCAGTTTGGTGTCACACCGTTTGGCATGAAAAATACTGCGGCGGCGTTTCAGAGGTTAGCCAATAAGATTGTAGAAGGACTGGAATTCTCCACAACCTATATAGATGACTTTCTCGCGTGACTAGCACGAGGGAAGACCATTGTACACATCTGGAAAACATATTCTCTAATTTTTGTCTGCATTAGGTTTGGTGATTAATCTTAAGAGACAGAATATGCAAAGGACAAGTGACATACCTTGGTCAGGATGTTGGTGGTGGACAGGTAGTTCCTCGTTCAGCTAAAGTTCAGGCCATACTGGATCTACCTGTGCCTACTGGTGAAGAAGACATTCTCAGAGTGCTTGGAGTGTGTAGTTTTTACCGCAAGTTTGTACCCAATATCAGCGATGTTGCTGCTACATTGACACAGTTGCTTAAAAAGAATGTCAATTTTGTATGGTGGGATAGGTGTCAGTCAGCTTTTGACAGGCCATTTTATCTAACCCTCCTATTTGATAGCTTCAGATTTTAGCCGTCCGTTTAAGATGGTAGTGTACGCTAGTGACACAGGAGTAGGAGCTGTTTTGCTCCGATAAGGACAGGATGGGATAGAACAGCCTGTAAATTACTTCTCTAGGAAACTAAATAAACATGAAAAGAATGAAGGGGTCATTTGGCCTTATGCTGGCTGTACAGCATTTCGAAGTGTATTTGACCAGTTGTCCTTATAATGTCACTGTGTATACTGATCACGACCCTTTGGTTTTCTTAGAGAAGGTTAACAACAAAAATCAGAGATTATTACGATGGTGTTTCACCTTACAGTGTTATACTCTGGAGATTGTGCATATTTGCTGGCAACGATAACATTGTGGCTGATATGCCATCCAGAGCCTGACTGGGATTTGTATATGTATATTTCTTTGTATATGTACATATATACCTTGTAACATCATTTTGTCAGTATTGTATATAAGCTTTATATTTAGTGATTGTAAAAACCACCGTACTTATGTACAATTATCTTTTCTTTGGGGGGTGGGGGAAGTGTTACGAGCCATTTCTTTAAATATTGTATTTTTTTTATTTCTTCTTGAGTCAGTGTTTGACCTACATTTTCCCATCCATGTACGTTATAGCCTCGAGGCTTCGGTGTTTATGAGTTTAGTGTCATTGTACATAGAGTATACATTCTGAAAATATGTATCTGTGTTGTAAATGTGTTTACTCATATCGCTCATAAATATGAGCGACGGAGCTGTGAAGCTCGCAGTCGTTTTGTCAAGTCCTCTTGAGAGCAATCATTTACTCTCATCCACTGTGAAGGATTGTGATGGGTTTGGAGATCATTATCAGGCATTCGTCGTTTGTACTCTATTTTCTGTGCGTAGCACTTTAAGAACTTGTGTTTCGCCACTTGCTAATAGTTTGAGATACTATTTTAGAGCTTGTATCGCTCATTGTCTCTTTATGCGATTACGTACATTTCATCCCAGTTTACAGTGATGAAAGTGACTTTGTGTATATTTCCGAGAAGTGAAACATACATCGCCAACTCGGCATAACGGACGCAACCGTCAACCCGTCCGCCCTGAGAAGTTTCACCTTCACAGGCAGTTTGCGATAAAGATCGTCAGAGCGCCGGGCCCACTACAGGTTGTCACTTATTAAACTGTGTTCCTCTGAACTGTAATCCTCTGACTAACTCGCCTTTGTAATATTCCATCAGGATTTGGACGCTGTCATCAGTAAGAGACTATATATTTTTTGTAATTATTTGTATTGTTTAGTATATTAATGTCACTTGTATTTTTTGTCTATTATGTTCAAATATATGTATTGAACTTATTCAAGCGTCTTTGTGTTTCTATGTATGATCTTTTGTAAGGCCTATCGCTGATGTGAGAGTTTTACAAGTCAGTTGTTTCTCATCTTTACTCTCCGATAGTTGCACCCTTGCAGTTGTCCATCACATTTAACATACAATAACATTAAAACAATGGAAATGTAAATCCAAGCATAGATCAGTAAATAACACATCAACTAAACTTCAAACACCATACACTCTTTCATGCTCCTTAAAGTGTGAGGCACCAACCATCAATTAACATCTCTTGAAAGGAACGTAAAAACACCTGTACTGCTTGGAGCAGGCTGACAAGCAGCTAGGTTGACAATTGTCATTTATGAGGTCAGATTGGTTCAGAGAGCGCAGGTGTTCCTGGCTGACATAACCACCTGGGCTAACCACATTACAAGCCCTACAGCTGGTGCCATGTCTAACGACATACCAGTGCTGTCGTGAGGGACGTCTGGGTCTGCATTTTAAAACGATTTCTTACAACATTTTCTTTTTTTTTTATTAAGCAACAAGATTTTGATATGTAATGGTTAATAATGGTCAAGTATTCATATGCTGGATTTCATCGTCTAGATGAGAATCCAGTCGGGTGCATCAGAAGAGAATAAGCCTTGTTCTGAATCACCCGGCGGATGACTGCCGGCGGCTGAGTGCGGCGGTACTGGCGATTCGCATGTTTTCAGGGCGTGGACAGGCGGCGATACATTATCACCGGTGGCATAACCATACAGCCGGCGGGAGATTGTCGGCTCTATGAAAACAAGCCTTGATATAGCCATGTATTTGTTTTTTTTATTGGCGTTTTACGCTTATTTCACTTATACGACGGGCACTGACATTATGGTGTGAGGAGTCCTGGGTAAACCCACGACGATCCGCAGCTTGCTGGAAGAGCTTCCCACGTAGGGTATATAACCATGTAAAATGTCTGCAGAATAACAGACAGTGGGTGTGATGTGAAAGGAACTAGAATCAAGTAACCCCCAACAAAAACGTTTTGATAGATGTTGAAATACAGAGTTAGCAACAAGGACAAATGTATTCTATGTTGAGTTTATCTCGAATGTGAAATGTCAGGGTGTTTCTACTTTTTTGTTTTGTTTTTATCGTGATGAGGACAAATGAGAATCTGCCGTGTTATGCAGTATTGATCGATTTCTATGGCGTTCTATGATTGTATCCCCACGACAATGACGTCAGTATGTTTCGAGAGAGGCCACTTTAATTTAACAAGTACTGTGTCCAATTTCGGTCTATTGGGAGGGGGGGGGGGGTCCTCGCTGGCAAAGTGGATAAATTAGACTTCCCTTGGACAAATTACTCAGTCCAGTTCAGACAACCAATCCGTAACCAAAGAGGTGGAGTGTTCAAATACAGTTTTCTTTAAGATTTGACATATGCTTTTGTATTATTTGCTAACTGCGATCAGTCATGACTTCATTGGAAACAGAATATCTTTATATCCATTTCATTTCATTATGCTGTTCTTCTACCTGATTAAACCCAATAGTGATATTGTACTGCCTCCTGGGGCTCAGTCTATATATAATGGTAATGCCATGTAAATCGGTATTCGCCATACCAACAACTTACAACACAAACATCCGAATATCGATAATAAAGTATGTAAATACTGCGATTTGGAGAGAGAATCATAAACAGTTCTGAAAAATGCCGGAAAACACGTCGCAGATACCGTCCCTGGCCAAGCGTTAGGTGGAATTAGGCAAAACGTTAAACATGAGTGCTGGGGATTATTCACCGAAAAACCTCCCAGACTCATTGTACAGGCACACTACCAGCAAACCGCTTGATGGATGGTGGTGCGCTACCCTATTGCCGATAGCAATAATTTAGCCTATTTTGTATACTGCAGGATAAGCTAACCTCTTGGTTTAACTCTTGATAACGAGAACATATAATGGCAGAGTTCCATTTAAATCAAAACCTATTTAAGACTATATTAACATGATTAATGACTCCGAGACATGAAATCATTAGACATTTGACTTGACAAAGCACTTTATCAACGTGTTCAGGCTTACTTCCACATAAAAGTTGGCCTTGTGGAATCGGCCCCTTCGTTTATTGCCATTCCAAGCCAGAATTTCTTCATACTTGGCTTTCGCGTTATGCTATATGATTTCACGAGGAAGTATTCAGTCTTCACCTTCCCTGCACTTTGACTTTGTCTTGTGGCCATGAACTATCCCATGTCCCTTCTTGTCGCTTATGCAGTTTCGAAAACTTTTTCAAATAATTACGTCGTTGTTTTCTGTAGACTAATGATGACCAAATAGCTTATGCAGGGGTTAAATGTTCTCCCAATGCTAGTACTGTGTCTACCAAGTCCCGTATAGTGCAGTAATATCAGCATTTGTCTTGGAATAACTTGCTCAACGTGATTTACTGTAAACCACAGTGTTGTAATGGCGTCTCCAGCATGCAAAGTTTTGTGAATAATCATGTGTTTTTGTTTACTAAACGCAAGAGAACCTTGAGGTCAAATGAATGCGATAGCTGCGTTTCTTGGCATGGGAGCCTTTACAAGTCTTTCTTTCAGCAGTTCATGCTGCGTCCATGTGTTAGCAAAGGCACAACCTCCATCATTATGATTTAGTCTGTTTCTTTTAACTCGTCGTCTATATTCATCTCTATGTAAAATGAGTCGAATTCAAACTATCAAAATTGCCCTTTATTAGCGTTAACTAACACCACACGCTCTACACAATGATATATTGAACTGCCATGTTACTGTAAGCAAGATTTTAAATTCATAATATTTCACTCCGTTAGACTGGTTTTTATTTATTTCATTGGTGTTTTACGCCGTTTTCAAGACTATTTCACTCACACGTCGGTGGCCAACATTATGTTGGAAGGAACAGACAGAGCCAGGAGGAAACCCACAGCCATCTGCAGATTGCTACCAGACCTTCACACGTACGCCCGAAGAGGAAGCAAGCATGAGCTGAACCTGAACTCACAGCGACCGCAATGACGAGAGGCTTCTGGGTCATTGCTCTGTGCTGGCGTGATACTCCCCTCGGCCACGGAGATCCCCGCTTGGTTTTGATGCCAACAACCCATTGCCTGGGGTGACGTAATAATTCAAAAACCTTTATTCATAAACTACATGTCACTAACGAAGAGCATTTTTTTTTGTAGCGAGTAACCACTAATTTTATATATAGTTGGATACAGGCAACAAGTTAAAAGAAACAGATTATAACCTGTATATAATGTTCATAAGGCCTGTTATCACATTCTGATGGCCGTGTTAGCGATGTTATGAATAAATAACTAAAGATTTTCAGAAATGGCGTCTCAAGGGTATATGTACAGTGATTTGTCCTAATTAGGTTCTCTTGGATCGACTGATCGGTACATGACAATGGCCCTCGGCATCCATTACTATCCATCCAGGAGACAGGCCCTCTAGAGGTTCTGATGACATTTACCTAATTACATCTCCTCTCACCAAGGTGTATACCATTGAATCTAGTTCTGTGTAGCTCAGCTTTTCTATACGTTTAATAATGAAACAGTGGTGCTTTTAGATCATTTAGCGTAAACGTTGACATTTGCCATTTTGAACGAAATGTACCGGTACTGTTTTGTTCCACAACTACTCAACGGTGTCATTGGCATTGTTTATATTTTTATGAAAAGCCGTTATTCGGTATCATTGTTCTTCCACAAGTGGTATTCCAAAAAACGTCTACTAGTATCTAGTCTCATTGTTATTATTTAGATCCACCACAGAAAAACGTACAGTCCTGTGACCTGGATAATCAGTTAGTTTTGTGACATACTATTCGACACAATTCTTCATGATACATGGATATCGAAAAAGGTAAGCTAAGAATATTTGTCAAATTTTTTGACGTTAATTTTTCACAAGAGCAGCTATGTTGATACAGAGGAAATCACTCTGTGTTAGTTCTCCTTTTGAATATGGTAGTATCTTCCACGACCCACGTTTTATTTTTATGATCGATTGTTTTTGCCTTCATCTTAATTTACCCGCCCATTGTCATGGTCTCTTGACCATTTCTCTGACCCTACCATACATCACTGCCCATCCATTACACAGCTCTTCTCCAGAGAGTCGGAGTATGAGTAATGGTTGAGCGAAGAGGCGATGACGCGTTCCTCAGTCCCAGCAGACCCTCCTTCATCATCACCGACCCCACCCCTCCCCCTCCCCCACCTTCACTCGTAAGCGTGGATGATACTCAGCATACATGGGGACAGAACATTGTAGCCTTTCTCCTGCAGCATCATTACAATTGATTGATTAATTCGAGTATAACAGGGTGCTGAGGGATATTTCAATTATACCCAGCAGTATTGGGCTAAAGAAGAAAAGTGACTGTTTGGGTGAGGGGGAGGGGAAGATGTCTTTCAAAGTTCAGGTTTTAAGATGATATCAAAAATCAGCTAAAATATATATTCCATAATATTACAAGTTTGAATTGCCTAAATAATAAGGAGTGGCAACTGGCATATGTAAGAGGAGAATGGAGATTACTAATTAAAGCAAACGCTGAACATATATTCCTGCTTAGGTTTCTTTTTGCCATTAAGAGGTCGAGTATAATACTGGGTGCCTACAGATTGACGTAAAGATATCTACTTCCTTCACACTGACAGATGCTATCTCTTTCCGATAAATCACGGTCTGTTCTTTTGAGTGCTTTCTCCAGTTAGATCCTTTATGGCCTTTTGTCGGAATCATACCATGTTGCTCACCGTCGTAGAGTTAATTTCGATGGTCACTTCAAATAAGCTGAATTCGGGTGAACTGTCCATTCACCTTTGAAAATTGTATCTCATTTCTCGCAGGGAGGTTCTACTGATCCCAAGCATTGCACATGTCAACAGTATTCTCTGCTTATTACTCTGCACTAATTATATGTTAGTAGTACTGAAAATGTGACCTACATGCCCCCGTTGATGTAATGTGAGCGACACGAATGACATGGTAGAGTATGGTCGTTAATCATCTTGAAAAAGGGGCACCTTTAAGATCTAGTTTTTGAAGGAAACAATTATATCTAAGGCTTTAGTTCCAGCTTAGACCATTTTAGTGGAATAAATTCTGTGCCAATTCAGTGTGATAATGAATGGAGGACGACAACTTTGTACATTTACAAACAATTGAATGATGAATTGATGCAATTTGTTCTGGCAAAATTATAACAAAGGTAAAACCAATTTCCAAATTCTATTGTGATACGTAGGTCTAAGCAATAAACCAGCAGTTCTGTGAGCAAATATTGGAAAAGGTTCATCTTTTAGAATACATGACAATAAACTGTTTCGTTTCACTGGTCCGTGATTTATCTACTAATTGAGTTTAATGGATAAAATGATCGATATAGGATTCTTAGTTCTGGAATTTTCGACTAGTCTTGTGGGTGGACAATTCATATCGTGGTATTTTCATTATTTGTTTTGGAATGCCTTTCCTGCGACAGGCAAACAAAAAGAATGAGTAGAGTACCAAATTCTGCTTAAGTCATGGTGTTAGAGAGGGAACGTTAAGTTGACGCTAGGGTAGCCCGACATGTGGCCACATTTGACTGGTTACGTGTGATCATTTGCCAACTTTCACTGCTGTCTTTGTTGTTCTCGGTTTACTCTCCACATGTTCTAAGATTTCAAAGCGCTTCGATGTTAACGTAACGAAGAGCATCCCGCTCGGATTCCTCAAAGGATATTTATTTATTTGATCAGTGTTTTATGCCGTACTCAAGAATACCTCACTTATATGACGACGGCCAGCAGGAAACTGTGAAGAGCCCGAGGGAAACCCACGCTCAAAAGATAGCCTGCTATTTTTCAGCTAACTAAGGTGAAGTTAAGTCAGAAAACTTTGCAGGCAGTGTCGGTAGGAATTCAAATCTGTTCGAGAGACTTAGATATCTAATAGGTTTTAATATTGACGTTAAACCTGCTGTTGACTCTGTAATACGGCAGCCTAATTCGGTGCCCAATTTTCAAATTTGTCCATTAAGTCTTTCATTAAAGAGCATATTTGCAGAGTTTGTTTGAATGGAAAGGCAAAGTTATATGTACATCTGTAATAAATGTAAGCTGGCATAAATTACACAGCTTTACTATATTTTCTGGATCTGTGTTTCTGCTTAAGATTTGTGAACATTCTTTGTTACATAAATCTCAAAATTCTTGAGAGATTATATCATATAAAAACCTCCAAAATTGTCGCCGAAGACATTGAGCTTGACCTGCACAGGGAATCTGTAAATGTCCCGACAGTTTATCCATAACACACACTCCAAGAAAATAACAACAACAACAGCAAAAAGATGACTTCAACATGTAAACAAGATATAAGAACTTACAGTCTTACTGGAATTATGAGTCGTGTTCCGCTGGGAAATGTTCATTGACATTGTTTGACACACGAATGCAGGTAAAAAATCAATGAATGATATTTTAGCCATATCGTGGCGAAAAGAAAACAGGAGACGGTGAATGGCTTTCGATATGGTAGTGAAAACATCTGAAATAAAACAAGAAACAGACAAATGCAAAATGACTTCAAAACCAGAACATGAATATGGTGACTCCAATATTGCTCATAAATTCACACTAATGCTTTACAATTTGACTCGAACCTGAATTTCACAAAAGTTGCAAAATATTCAGTTTGACTTATTTTAAGGAATCACTATTGAAGCCACGCATTCATAAATATTGTGTTTATATTGTATATCGATTGTCGAAAAGTTGTGATAGTGAGAGATAACGTCTTAAAGAAACGTTGTCATAAAAGACCTGAATGTTCAATAAACCAGATTCACAATTTACAATGTCATCGACTTTGTGATTTTACTAGAAAAAATGAAGCTGAATAACGATAGTTAACCGGAACTACTTTGGAGAAAATCGGTTTCCAAATTACAGGCGGGGGAGAAGAAAATGATAAAGAGCTATTCGGTAATAAGGTCAGTGTACAGAAAGGATTCTGTCAGGCTTCTGGATTTATAATTCACTGCAAATATTTTCAAAACAGGTGTTTTTTTATGTCAATCTCCACCATGAAGGAGAGGTAAGATGAAGTGATAAGAAGAGAGATTATGGGTAGAGATAAGGAATAAAAAGCTTTATACCTTGATTCCTTGGCTCTCGCTCATACGTGAAGAATCGATGGGCCTTGTTTCTTAGTCACAGGTTTACAACTTATGTAGTTGCTACTTCATTTCTGCCAGTTATTGAGGCCATTCTTTTGACGCCAATCTTTTACCGTAACTACCTCGATTCTTGTTTATTTAGATGTATGTAATATTCAATACAGTTACAGAGACGATATATTCAACAAAGTAAAGTAAAGGCCTAAATCAGAATGGTTTGAGAAATGCCAACTTTTGTTGTTGTTCTGAGCGGAGAGTGTATAGTCGTTAGAACATATTGACCGCAAGGTAAACAAACAATGTAAAATACAGCGTGAAAATGCACGGAACCATTTTAAAACCTAAAACCACTGGATTGTACATTTTTGCGGGTCAAGGACTGAACAAAGGTTTGTTGTATAGTTCATAATGGTATACTGTACTGAGGGTAAAATCAATGCAATCGGTTGTTGAAACAGTGGTTAAGACCTTTTAAGGCGATAAATAATCATCCACTGACTATACATAATACAGCAGTGTTATAAATAGAGATGTTCAATCGTGTATTACTTTATACCAGTTTTACATCAAAATGCCTTGAACTGGACAGACCTTTCGTATAGGACTCGAGATCTCTTGGCAAAGGTGTTGCCTTAACATTACGTTAAATGATATCTTTGAAATAATAACTTGAAGTATCCATTTCATAGGAAACGAATTTGCTACATTTTAGGCATTTCCATGTACAGTCAGAATAAAACCGTAACTGAGGTAAACAGACAGTAGAGATCGTATTTCACTGGTTGCGTTTGACCATTCACCAACCATCGCACTGTCTTTGTTACTCATGTTTTACTCTCTGTGCTGTAAGTCGTTTATATTCCACAATACCAAATACCGGAAAGTTATCATGAAATGTTTCATGACGTCACTAGTTTCTGTTGATCCCAATTTGACGTAATTGAGAGTTGCGCTCTTGGATTTTATATGGAAGTGTTAAGACAGGTATGCTGCAATTGTAGCCTTAGGGATCAAATTTGCAGATGATACCACATGCTTGGCTTCACAATCGATTAAAGTATTTGAGACCTCAAATCCAAAGTTTCATACAACTATGTCAAAAAGAAGAACAGCAGTTGTCCTATGTATCTCCTGAACAGTGTGTGAGTGCTTGTGGTTTAACGTCAAACGTTCTCTCCTGAAGGGTAACAGTCTGTAATCTTAGCTTGCAGAACTATTTTCCGACCGTAAAAAATAAGAAAACTGAGCGATACGAAGTCTAAGCCTATAGCAGAGGTGTATGCACAGCCTCGATCTATCATGACATTATACACACCGTTCAATTTTTCGTTCCATCTCTAGGTGCCTTGTAAGACTAAAAAAAGTCTTCTTTATTCTGTGCTATCAGCACTTGCAAGGTAGTCATTTATCAGTTCTTTCATTCTACTCACTTAATATTCAAATGTGTCCGATAAAATCTAACATAAATACTCTGATTAAAGTCGCGAGTAAATCGATATTCCGACCGGGTTTTTTGTCACTCAGTGCGGCCTACGCGTCCTTGCGTCCAGATGAGCCCACTGTCAGTCCACAATTGGTCTCTGTGACGCATTACATACAACTGGTCACGTGGCAGTTAGATTGCTGCTAGGTTTTCTCCAGCTTTTCGACATATGCGTTTCTCGTAGGTCTGCTTTGTTGATTTGGACCCAGATGCCTAGGAAGATGCAAGAAATAATACATGAATAGTGAATAAAGCTAGTAACATTTCCTAATACCTACGATTCGGTATGACAAAAAGGAAACTATAATGTGATGACGCTTTATTTGATTGGTGTTCTGCGCCGTACTCAAAAATACAAATTTTTAAACAATATATCTGCACATTGACGGTAAAGTACTTTGCCAGGAGCTAAAACAGGTCCCATTTTTATATCGCCTACACAGTGGCATTATGTTGAAAATGGTTTTCTATCCTCTCCAAATGTTTGATAAGTAAACAAGTTTACCGTAGGCTATTCAGTACACACGACATAGTGTTTTAATATGGGATGTTAACGTTATCACAGATCTTACCCCAGCGTTGAACATGCAAATCGAATTCCCTGCCATTAGTCGGTCTGCTCGACAGTGACTGTAGATACAAGAAATCACAGAGGACTCGCTATGACCCAATGTTCCGCAGTCGTGTGAAGACTTACAATTCTATGTGTGGCCTACTTGTCACTGGCAGTGACCACGGAGACGCGGTGACGCCTATGGTGATCTCTCGGGATTGACTGGTAAACCTCTGATGACCATCAGAAAGGAATGAACTTTCGTGAAGTAACCTCCGGGAAGGGATTCAAGAGGACCTTCCTCAGCCTCGCTTCCGATGATTTGAGGCACACAGCACGGGCACCTTCCGCGGTGACCACTGCTGACCTCCGGGAGGTTCCTTGGGATCATTTATTTATTTGATTGGTGTTTTACGCCGTACTCAAGAATATTTCACTTATACGACGGCGGTCAGCATTATGGTGGGTGGAAACCGGGCACAGCATAACAAGACCTCTATTGATGCATTACAATTCATCTGGCTCGAAATATCAATATAATCACTTCCAATGTTCTTGTTACGACATCCAATTGCACAGTGTACACTGCATTTTACTTACATTTCTAAATACTGTGACAATTAAATAACACTTACGATATTGTTTTACAATAAGCAGATTGTATGTTTCTCTGAATGCGTAAAAGTCTTGTGATCAGAGATCCTATGGGCTTTCCAACACGAGTGACTTGCGAAAGGCGAGTGTTACCCACTGATATTCACATTAATAGTCAGGTTAAGAACTGCTGCCAGTGGAGGATTTGGGGAGACCGCTTCTATTGGTGGCCGCTTTTATGTCGGATTCTTCACGGGCAGAAATTATACGGTTTCCACGTTGTCTATGCTCCTCGTTTGCGCGCTGGCATATTCACGGCGACATATTCTAGCAACAGTGCCACACAAAGTATGCAGTCCAGTGGGTTGAGTGGAAAACCATAGGTCTGTTGTGGGTTTTTCTAACGGCCGTAGGTAGAACGCCGTTGTAGTGGATGGTAAGATATTAACATGTTAAAACACACGGCTTCATTTTATATTGATGACTGTGGCTTATTTTCAAATACGGACTATCAGGGAAAGATTATAACAATGTCTAAAATTAGTTTTGTTTTCGTGCGTTTTTCTCCACTTTCCGCGCAAATGGTGTACCCTTTACAATGGAGAAAGAATTAGATATGAAAAGGTGATTGAAAATGCATATGTATTCCTTTTTTGATTTGGAATTGCCTCATTGGGAATCTTGTTTCAGTGTTAAATAGGGACTTACCAACGCTGTCTGTAGGCTTCGAAGACCCGTAGAATACATTTTTCACGATTTGTCCGATTTTCGTAGGCATAAAGTTTTTCGAGTTTGTCGTTCGTGTATCAGCAATCTTCAACATAGCGTAGATACTTCCCATCAGTGTCGTTAATTAATAATGTGATTTGACACGGGTTTCAACGAAGTTGGCGATGTTCCTGACCAGCTCTCAAGAAAAAGTGAAAGCCGTTTAAAAAATAACATTGTGTCTACTAATTTCCTCGGAGTGTCTATTCCAAGGACAGCGCTACTTCACAATCTATATCCTCGTCTGTCAACGTCAGCGGTTCATCTTTCCTCCTTCGATCCATGACACTCTCCTGGACACGTTCTTTCATAACGTGGTCTAGTGTGTTCTTCAGTTGAAGAAATGAAGCATTCTGAAGATTGCATTCTGAAGGTTTTCCTTCCATTTCTAAGGCAAGCTGGAGGCTGGCGACAATCTTATATAAACGTGTTTGGTGGGTATTCGTTACCACAGGCTTTTTTCACCTCGCAAATGAAGCGAGAGACAGAGTAGCCAGTAGACAGAGTTAGCATATACTTTTGTCATTTCGCTCAATGTGGGTAAATGTTGATTGTTTTGTCTAATCTCGCTGTAAGATTACGCTGAACTCGCCATTTCTCAAACAGGTCGGATGCCCACTTGCACTTGGATTTTGTGGAAGAAGCTAAACTGAAGAGAAAAAATATATTACGTCTTACACAAAACCATTCATGCATTAATAACCAAGTGTGATAAGGAGTGCCAGTCGGTTATGCAAGTTGTGTCAGTGATACACAATACACAATAGATTTTAATACCATCATTTTGTGGGACTTGGTTCATGTCCATGGCCAGTAAACAAAAACAGCCGTCGTATACGATATGTTTCTGTGTTTTATACTTCTAACGTGACAGTAATATAACTGAAGCTTCACAAAACCGTAACTGAAATAGGTTATCCCCCCTTACACAAGTGCCCTTTTTCGTAATGTTAAATTTCGGAATGAAATTTTGTACACAGGTTTGGGTACCCAGTAACCTGGAATGAGACAATGGAACGACCCTCACGGAAAGTCTACATCCCATTCTGAACGAACGAGGTATAAGTGGTGATGGAGTTTCATGTTCCAGGAACTGCAGTGTTTTTGGTCACGCAGGTGTTTCAATCACGGTTATCTGGAGATTAGTGACAATGTCTATCACGTCAGACGTATAAAAACACAGGCATGAACTGACTGGTTTTATCATAATACGGAACATATGGAAAACAGAATTACATGGAAAAGTGCTGCCCAATACTTTTAGCGTTCTCTACACCAGAACGAATAGCCAAAAATGTACTTGCAGATTTAAAGTTGCACATAAATTTTCCTAGCTAAGTATGGTAGAGTGGTAATAATCAGGGAGTTGATTTTTATCGTACAGTGTATAGTATATATATACATGTGGGTACTGTATTCCACCATATTAGAATCGCTTTTGGGAAAACGGAAACGTGTGTCACAAGTAGCGGCTTCCATAAAACCAGCGGCTTGAGAAATTTCTACGTCGGACTTTATTCGTCGACTCGTCCATGTGTACCTTAAATTCTTCTAAATGACTCATATTCGAATCGTCTTCATCTGAACACAATTTAACTATTCTGGACTGGGTTATGATTTATTTGATTGGTGTTTAGGCGGTACTCAAGAATATTTCACTTATACAACGGCGGCCAGCATTATGGTGGATGAAAACCGGGCACAGCCCGGTGGGAAACCCACGACCATCCGCAGGTTGCTGGCAGACTTCCCACGTACGGCCGGAGAGGAAGCCAGCATGAGGTGGACTTGAACTCAAAGCGACCGTATTGAATTGTCGATTCAAGAATCAGAGCTAAAACATAGCCTCACTTTGTATCCTCTCTCCCTCCCACCGCTAAACTCAGAAATTGTTTATTATGTAATACTAATGCAGCCGTTAAAGTGGAGGAAAAACCTTGTAACTGTACATTCCTGGATAACAAAGCCCAAAGTCCACCATATATTCACGTCTAAATGCGCTAAATGATACATTGGTGTAGCTAAGACAAAACCAACTAACTCATATCCACAGAATTGATCCACAAGAGTTGGCCGAGGGAGTCAAACGATGGAGAATACAGTCCGAGGACCTCGTTGCTTAGACGATTAGAATAACGTGGAAAGCTTTCACAAATGGCACTTAGCTCGTTTTTACTTTAAAGATGGTATTCAAACCTGATTACAGAAAGTGGATCCCATATTAGTGACCATGTTAAGTTCTGTTTGGTATTCACGATCTTCACCATGTTCACATGTTTGTAGGGTGTTTATATAAGCATATTCTGAGGGCATTATTCTGTGTGGACTGTTAAAATTATACTTTGTATGAAGGCCTGAATTTGGTCAATCCAACCGATGTAATTTTGTCTCCAATATCAAATAAAAAGTGTGCATAAATTGCACTGAAAGTTGCTCTTTTATATGCAAAAACGGTTGAGGAATTAGCGGCAATACATTACATGGTATACGAAAGTGACTGTTTGAGGAATTAGTGTAGTACATGCATACAGCAGCCTTCAGGTGAGTAAACGTCTCAGTTTACCTTTACAGAACATGGACATTGCAAATTGAAACCACAGATCAACAAAAAAGATAATAAATGTCAAAGAGAAATGGTGAAGAATTTTATGCGACGAGAAGGGAAACAGATAAAATGAACATAAAGAAATGCACACTCAGGAAAAATAATAAAAAAAATATTAAAAGAGAGTGGAAAGGAACTTCATCGTTAATATGCCCCTCTGGAATTGATGAAGGAGAATAGCATCGGTCCCTACAACTGATTTCTGGCAGGGGAGTGTAGAATTCATGGGTGGATGGCGGCTACAGCATCAGGAAAGGCATTTCTTTGCACTAGGATAAGATCAGTGTGTCCGTTTGATAGAACCATATCAACACGTACCTGCAAATAAAAAAAGCCCCACTATAACAACACGGTGTAACTGCATTACTTAAATATACATGTAAATGTATGTGTTGAAACAGGCATTCGTATAACATCCGTCAAGAAGAATCGAACATAAGGAATAAAGCAGCGACCAGTGTGCTGGCTGGCCTATGGTCACACGTAACTCGTGAAACACAGCTCTGAGGGTTTTATTCGCAAGTGTTCATACAAAAGCCTAAAAGCATAAAGCATGAGTACCCGAAAATCTGGAAGTTGCTTTAGTCTGGTTACACTATAGCACCGAGTGCTGATAAGTCCAAATAAATCCTGTGTGATTATCTTGTGTAAGTCAGGGTAGTATAGGTGAGATTGCATTTCTTGTGACAGTCCTCTATTCTGGCAAGTGTACCAACAAATCTGATCAGTTGCCGTGGTTTTATAGCTTAGTGTGCATATGGCTTTATCCTTGTCAAGATGGTCGTGACTAATAGAAATGACGTTTGTTTGCATGTTTGAGTACATGCTCATCCAAGAATACTTTAATCAACATTTAACATAAATTAATTAATAAATTAATTAATTAATCAACATTTGGTCAGAAAATGAAAACACAGAAACAATAGGAATCAGTTGTATCATAAATCCAAGAGGAAATTTAACAAGCGTAGTTGTCAAGCTGTTTCTTTAGAAACCAAGATCTCGAAAAAAGACCGCGAACATCTGCACTGTATGTTAGGACTCATCTTGTGCACAGGCAGGTATCACAGTAGTTTGTAATGTCGTATGTCGTGGTACAATGTCGTGCGAATGGGCCCAGTGAAACGTCACTAGCTTCAGGAAATTATATTTAACGCGGTCATTAACGCCGAACTTAGACGTGTCTAAATCGCGGAATTTGGGGTATAAATCTGTGCGAAATGCGAAAAATAGTCTGCTTTTCTGTGCAAAACTTCGTGCACTACATCAAGGGAACAGCAAAGAAGGTATAACCGGCTATGCAACATGCGTGAGTATACATCGGTTGGTAATCAAAACGTCCCATTATTGACCTCGGACGTCCATTTTTGTTGACGGCTGATACACGAATGTTCCTTTTGACACTTACATTCTGGAATATTATTTAAATTATAGTTTTCCAGGGGACGCTGAAACAATCGTCTCACTTCATAGTTCATTAAACAAACGAAACTAAAATTTGAACAAAGAATTAGCTTGAAACTTAAACGGTGCTCAGCTATTACCGTAGTCCTCACGCCCAGTTTTTTTCTGAAATATTTTATAGGCATCCCTGGCGATAGTTAGTTTTCATGTTTTGTTTTTACCCTTTTTACGATTCTATTGACAACGGGTGGGTTTGAAACATTTCCATGTGACTTGTTGGCTTAAGGCGAGTCCTCAGACAGATATGAATCTAAGCATTAGTGAGTCAAACAGTGGTACCTAGGCACCACTTCGATGTACAGGTCATTGTCCTCTATTCATTCACTGAACGTTATTGCCGCCCAAATTAAATTTCTGAAATACTATACGAGGCCATAAATGGTTTCTGAAACAGATGCTTTTAACACTTTGCTTGTTTCTGCCCCATAGGACCTTGCACTAAAAGAGGACTAAAGCAGTGTTTGCTGAAGTTAAGTTCGCAAGATACTCAAAACTAGCGAGTGCCCAAATTCTCATAGGTTTGGATGCGTTTGACTCTCTCTGGAGACTAAATGAACTCTGATGCCACACACGTCCTCTCCACCATTGTGTTAAAAAACCCCTTACTTCCCCCTAGTTATTTGTCCTTGGAAAATAAGTCAGATTTTATCTGTTGGAAGATTCGGGACACCTTTAGGAAATGAGGAAAGCTCTCGAAATACCAATCGTTTCTACAATTTGGCTCGTGAGAGATAATTTTACAGTTGTAGAATTAAGCGTTTGTCCAGCACCTTACTTTATCGGTTATTCCGTTTGGGTCACTTATTGATTTCCACTGTGATGATTTTCTCATGATGTGAATGTTTGGCCAGCGAGAATTTGGTCTACATCCAGAGGATATCTGGATATCGATTTAAATTAACACTTTAATGAATCTATTTTTTTCCTCCAGGGGAGTAGAGGGCACTTAGCACTACCAAGCCACCAATGGCGAATAACTTTAGGAAACCTTTTCCCCTTTAAAACATAGAGAGCATACACGGCAGGCTACCTCTGACTGAGAGTTATGTCTAAGTAAAGCAATCTGTCAAATCGTTATATATCATAAAATGGATCCTCATTAGGGAAAACGGATACTTTATCGATATTTAGATGAAATCAGAATGAAGGAACGGGCGGAACGCTCTTACCCTCTTTACCTTCTTAACATATGAACAAGACAACCGGAATAAGTGCTAAACACTTCTATTGATTACAAATCCCATACAGTGTCCACACATACCCAGACAAAACGCCTTAGAAGGCTAGAACCATGGAAAAGCACAGTTATATTTTTATTTATTTGATTGGTGTTTTACGCCGTGCTCAAGAACATTTCACTGTACTGTTACAGCCAAGCTGTGCGTGTGTTCACATGGAAATGAAAGTCACATAAGGTCACCACCACGGTACAACCACGTTTGATTGTATTACATCGATGGTCGAGATGTTGGAAGGTTAGAAATGTTGGCTCGACAAACACATTACCCCTTTGCTTCAACTCATCATATCGAGTAGCCAAGATTTCAACTGTGAGCTCATTTATGATTCAATTACTATTATGTTTTTAAAAATGTAAATAATTTTATATTTTTTTAAGTTTTATTTATCTGCTTCATTCATTGGTGTTAAATTAAGGAATTTTTCGCCTATTTGGTAAATTTTCTTAATATTGTTTTTTTTCACCCTGGTGACATTTTATGCAGCACTATTCTCCATAATGAAAAGTTAAGAAGAAATAGAGGTTTTAGGATATGTGGGATATTGAGCCTTATTTTGTAAACTGGGTGCTGTTGACACGGGGCTTAAAGTGGGGGCGACAGATTTCTCCGTTAATTCTCCATTTCCAAGGAAAATATTGTTATTTTTCTCGACCTATTTTTTATTTCAATGGTTTATTACTTTTGATTATACTTTACAGATCCTGCTCCATAGTCTCTTGACCACTTGTCTGACCTACCATACATCGCTGACCATCCATTACACAGCTCGTCTCCACAGAGTGCACTATCAGTGTTATACTATATACTCCAGCTGTGCACTCTATGTACCGAGGTGTTTTCCTTGTGGCTTGGACTTTTTCTGCAGCCTGTTAGTTTCACACTTTGAATGTATATATTTATTCGATTGCTATTTTGTGCCGTACTCGAAAATATTCACACCGGTAGAAAAACCGTTCAGAGCTCGAGACAAACCGACGACCGTTCGCAGGTTGCTGGAGGCGGAACCATATAGGACCGGACTTGGACTCACGTCGAACGTCTTGGTGAGAGGTTTCCGGGTTATTGTGATGGGCTAGCACGTTAACTACTAGACTGCGGAAGGCTCCACACAACGAATCTAAGATTTAAATTCTACCTTTAACCATGATAGTAAATTAATCAGTCCTCTGACAAATCAGTGTGACTGAATGGTACAGGAAAAACGGGCAACAATCTTGTCTGCTAGGGATTCAGATCTCAAATATCTGACTCGCCATATATATTGCGAATTATACTAAACCATGCCCTGTTTTGGAATAGAGCGCAACCTGACAGACTTACATATCTGACAAATAGGGTTCAGTACTAAAAGTCATACCTTCCGTCATGGCCGTTAAATATGATTCAGATTATCCTTATTTATTAATTACGTCAAAGGTTCTAATTGTGATTCAGCCTTGGTGCCAGGGAGTGTATAGGTTGCTACTTTTTAAGCATTTGCAGTGGAAAATGAAACTGAGGTAGATTGACAACAGGTGGAATTTTCACCAGTTACTACTTTACTAATGCGTGGCCATTTACTAGTTAGCACAGTTTTACTCTCTATGCTGTAGTCTTTTATATGGTATTCTGGCATAAACTGGAATTCCGCTGGTCCACAAAACATCCCAAAGGACCGATCCCTTTGTATTGCTTTCTTTTGATGGTTTAATAAATGTGAGGACAAAGATTCTGTGTCACAGCATTTTGATTCTAGACCAGTGACGTCCAATACATTGTATTTAACATCACTGGAATTGTTTTTACCTAATTCTGGGGCGTCTCTGGGAGCTGGGAAATCTGTAGTTTCTAATCACTGGCATGAACAGTTGAAATAAAACCCTAGCTGAAGGAAACTGACAATAGGCCGAATTTCACCGGTTATGTATGGCCATTTGCTCATTATCACGCTGTCGTCGCAGCTGTGGTATTAGTTTTGATGCTGTAGACTTTCATATTTCATAGACGATTTTGTGTCTTACAGCTTATGGGTCCTTTCAAATTGACACAAATTTGGACAATGGTCCAGACGTATGACCCAACTCACGTGTAGGCTCAAGTGCACACCACCGCCAATGCTTCCAAGGTAGCTGCCTGAATGGCTGTTGGCAGATCTCTCTTTAAACGATTACAGCCTCGTTTTCGCTAACAGGCCAGCTATTTATGGACCAAGACTTGGGGAATAGCCGTACAGAGTACCGCCGTCAGTATCATGGTTATCAGATTCATCCTTCCGTGATTTAACATCTGTCCTTAGTGCAAAAATAAATCTTTGCAAATGTGTGCAGTAAAGTAAGAAACAAAGAATTTAATTTCTTCAACCCAAAGCGGGCTTATTGCTTAAAGGTGTCCTTGGGTAATACTGTTGTATTAGTTGGCCAACGGGATACGGAAAATTTTCGCAATTATTCCTTACCTGAAGTAGGAAAATTGCCTCAATAACATTTTGTAGGGATGTCATGGTTGCGTTGCCCATTATGTTCATGTAAGCCTACATATCCGCCACATGTGTCAAACCTAGGATTCCTTCACTACAAACACGCAACGCACTCTCCTAGCACGTGATGCACGTAGCACAGTAATGTGCTGCGTGCACCACAGGAGAATTCTCAAGCGATTGCGCTCTCCCTAACAGCCTTAAATTTTCAGTGTTGCTCCACTGCCTAGAGCCAATCTCAGCCAATGAAACAGCGGCAAAATGAGCAATGGAGGTAGTAAGCACTATGTTAGAACAGGAGAGGTAACAAGGGTCTAGGTACTAGACAAAGTCTGACAAATATCTGGTTGTGAAAATATTGAAAGGATGGGTTCACCCATGGTCACTGAGACGGCTTTTGCTGACAGAGGCAGCAAAGCAATCGTTAACTGAGTTATTGTGCCATGGTTTCCTGCAGGCTTCTCTGTTTTCTTGCTTCTACACTTGCCTAAGTTACGTAATATCTGGCTGGCATAACGTGATTTATCGGTCAAAGCAATCGTAATTACTAAAGATCTTTATACAACATTATAGTGTTGATTAACGGTTATAACTGTACAATAGACATCACATGTTTATAGTAGGCTACAAGTCCATTTTATGTCCAGCACATTAAGGTTTTGTAGACAAGTGATACAACAACTAACCACAGCTGTTAGATGTACATATACGAAAACAAAGACTGATGTTATTTAAGCAGTAACAGGAGGATCCGCTAATATATGCGCTAGAGAACCTAACTACTTTGGAGAAAACTGGTTTCCGATTTGAAGACGGGAAAGAAGCACATGATAAAGAGAAAAACTCTAAAAATGGCCAAAACTTGAACACAGATTAGTTTTATTATGTCTCTGTATTCAGAATTCTATGAAAATCTAAAAAATATTCAATAGTGAATGTTTCATTGTGTCCATCGACAGATAAATGGAGAGTTAAAGCGGGGTTATAAAGAAAAGCGATAAAGGCAGATAATAGGGATAGAAAGCTTCCTTGTCCTATGGTAATCGTTGATGGGATTTCTGGCACAGGATGGACGGACTTTGAGATAATTTGTTGTTTCTTTGCCACGGGTTTACAGTGCTGTAGCTATGGCTCTCTTTCTCAGTTATTCAACGTCATTCATTTGTCGTAATCACATTGAAGAATTGTTTCTTGTTTGTTAAATTGCATTCACTATGATAAACAGAGTTACGGAAAGGATATAGAAAATATGGATTCCAAACAGAAATGGTCACTGCTAAATTGCAATGATTTATGTAATTCTAAAAGTATACAGCACTGAGGGCTAGACTAGTGCGATCGTCAGTCCAATCCACGCATCCCATATAGAGTACACAAAACTGCCGTTATTTAAGACCCAACTGTTCCTCAATTCTATGTTATAATATTGTCACACAAATAGTTAATACTCTACATGTACAGGGTCGTGGCCAAGTTGTTAGAAGATGCTTGTCTCTCTATCGCAAGAACACACATGGTAAGAGTTCAATCCCGGGTTTCAATAGAGAATTTTTACATTGAACCGCTGTCAGTGTTTGTGGGGGCTTTGATACAATAAGCGGTAGACGATGCTCGTATAACGGTTTGCGCGGTCTAATGTTCGTTGAAGGTCACTTTTCTTCCACCAATATGGTGTGCGTATGTGTAAGTCATACGTAGAAAAGTTTATCAGTTATTTGCTAAAGTTCGGAGGTTTACGCCGGGCACTCCGGTGCCCTCCACCTATAATACTGACCGCCATCCGATAATTGAAAAATTCTTGAGTATATCGTCAAAAGCAATCAAATAAATAAACAAATAATTAATACTCAACACCTGAAGTTGGTATAACATTATAGCGCATATTTTGTGTTTAGATGTATCACGGATGTCATTTGTATAACATTTGCATCGGTTTTAATTGCAACTGTTCATGGAAGCATGTTCATGGAGATGCTCCAGCCGATAACATTGGCTGCTGGGAAAAGACTGACAGAGTGACTAACGGCTTACGTGTTTGTTGGTGGCAGGAAATTATAACATATATTATTTACCGTTATCTATTACTGGCTGCTTGCCCTCAGAACGTTAGAGGCGGAGATGTTGGCAGGTGTTGAACGGGAGCACAATTAACCCAGAGAACTATCACTCTGGATGAAAAGCATCACACTGAAACCAGATAATTTAACCTGTATTAGTTAATGCTTATGTCCGGTCACGTTGTCTTGAACTCTACTGACATTTCGTATAGTACCCGAGTTCTCTGGATAGGTATGTTAACCATTACTTGAAGATTTATCTTTGGAGTAATAACTTGGAGTATCCAAATGATAGGAAACGAGGTGGGGTTCCGGGCAGATCAAAGATAACACACGAGAATACAAAAAACTTCAGCCAGCAGAGTAGCTATCACACTATCGTCCCTCAACACTCAACAACAATGCTAGCTATAAGGCACGGGAACTGTAACTGTGACCCTTCAGCAGGTATATTTAACATGTAAGGGGTTTGTGGTTCATTTATGGACACAAATGGAGTTCACTGCACTTGAACATATGGTCGTTACTGGCCATGACATTGTAAAGCTAATTTGGTATTTTGAGTCCATCGACGCCAGAATACGCCAAACAGAAGTTTAAGCAAGTATAGAATACTGACTGAGTGAGTGAGTGCTTGGGGTTTAACGTCGTACATACTGCTTGAAAGCCGAGCACGTCTATCCTTTAGATTATATACAAGGCCTCTTGCATACGTAATGCGAAATCGTCCCACTGATGTAAATCACATGGAGGCCAAATTACACTTATGCATTATATCACACTGACTCCTTTCTGTCTTAAGCTCCAAATTTTTGGCGAATGTTTTTCAATCCTTGGAGATGATGTCACTTGGGATCACTTCTGTGAAAGTTTACTTTATGTTCTAAAGAAAGCGTTATATTTATTAATATTATGATATTTTAAGATTGCCGATTTTAGTTTGTTAGGTTTTAAACGTCAGTCTTCTAGTTAGGTCTATGTGAAGTAGATATACGTAATGCTGCTTGTCAGCATGCCCATAGTTACAAGTCTGATCTTTATCTTTAAAAGTGTTCTTTCCTGTACTCTCCATTTCTTTGTCATAAAAAGAAGTGTATTGTAGGTTGTTCAGTGCAGAGGATACAGTGTTTTAGTATTGGTAAAGAGGCAGTGATCCTATCGCTGGGCTATCATTGCTGCAGAAAAGCGTTGGAAAAGCTAATCGAATTCATCGCCATTAGTCGACGAGCTTGACAGTGACCACAGATTCAGGGGATCCCTTAGGACTCGGTTTAGCGCCATGATGTTCCAACTGTAGTGTGAAGACGTCTGTATACTCTACACATTTGATCTACCTTCCCTGAGATTAACTACGGAGCGCATCTGATGACCTCCTGTGGGCGGGGGAGTGGTGAAACGATGAAAGGTCGGGAAGTGACTTGGGGAATCTCCAATGGCTAGGGAGGAAAGAATACAGAGCATTCCTCAACAGTCTCCATCAGAGATTTCGTGGCAAGTGCGATGTTATGTGCCGAAATGTCACATTGCAATGTTTGAAAATCAGGATCCTACAGCAGCCATTGCCGAACAACTGAACACCTTATGCTAACAACTGCATACCAAACAGACAAATACATGTATATGCAAATACACTGGCCTTACAGGTGAGGGACTGATGTACACAGTATGGTGCAATCCCTTACATGGCACTTAAGAACTGTAATCTGACCTTTCTTTTACCCCCTTCAGGTTGTCTTGACTTATGGAATTGGCGGTTATAATAAATTGAGAAGATGCTGATTCAAACAAAACTTTACCAACGCTGAGCATAGATCCGCCCAGAGTAATCCCTGTATAATTGTCTCACGTGCAGATAATTCAGACACGCTTAAGTGATGGAGCAGATTGCATTTATACAGGCTGTTCTGTGGAGAGTGTTATAGAGGTCATGTAATGTGAAGTAGAGCCTACACACCGGGCATCCTGGCATTTTTCTGACGTCATAAGTAACATCGCTTTACTGGAAGTTTAGATGGTCCAGACAAATGGAATTATCGTTTGTAGTTAATTGAATACATGGTGACCCAAAGGAGACTTTAACTAATCACCTGTTAGAAAACGAGCGTACGGAAATGCCAGCGAGCAACAACACTAAAAATCCGGAGTCAAACCACTATTGCCTGTACAGCGCAACTGAGATATATATTTTATTATCGACAACTTATATTCTAGCATGGCACACGGTTTGAATATTAATTTCACTGAATCGCCAGGAACATACTTCGCGTCTTTCGTACATTATTGAAAACTGTTCACTCCTACTATTTGTATGATTTCGTCCTATTTTCTTACGGTCTATACTTTCTTAGTTCTTTGGTGGTTTGTGTCAAACGTCTGTTTGTCTGTTTCGAGGCAAAAATTCTTATATGCGTAAACATAGTGGTTTGATACTACAACAATATTATGTGGGCACTACACAGGACTGCATAGAAGAGAACTTCCAAACATTGTATCAGAAAGCAGTTATAAACTTCACTAAGAGTTTTAATTGTCAATAACTCGACCCTCAGTTTTAGTAATTAAAAAATGCAGCAAAGAGGAAATTTCCTCAGTGGAGCTGTAAACCAATATATAAGCAAACAAATTGTTGGCGCTCTTTGTTGACATAAAATCGTTTGCCTGTAGTTAGTTTTGTGAAGCCAACTCAGTTCATCTGGCTAGATATAAATAAAAACATAACATGACTAACTGATCAAAACAGAACATTAAAGGCGAAAAATTGTCTTCAGAATCATGACAAACCATATCAGATAGTCAGGGAATAGTGTTTACGACATTGGTTCGATGGTGACCGCTTGGGGAAGATTTCTTTATTAACGCATTGATTATGTTCCAAGATGGAATGTTGGGATCATGTATTGGACAAAGCCACATATTCTGCGGTATCTTGTTGGTATTATATTACATTGCTAGTAATTCATGTGTTTATTTATCCATTCATTTATTTGATATGTATTTTACGCGGTACTCAAGAATATTTCACCGTAATATACGACTATTACAAGTAATTTGCTATTAGTTGAGCATTTACGTGAACTTTTAGAATAAAATACAAATTTGGGTAAAATGACAATTCTGTCGTCTTTTTATATTAGCCAGATCTAAAAGTTCTTATGTTGGTCTTGTTGGGGCCATATATTAACGGGAACTACACGTTCTATGGTGTCTTGTTTGGGATCATATGTTAAAAGGAACTACACGTCCTATGGTGTCCTGTTGGGATCATATATTATCCAGAAATAGATGCTCTACAATGACCTGTTGGGATTATATACTAATCAATAGCACGTGGTCTGTGGTGACCTGTGAAAATCATATTCTCCAAGTTCAAGCAGAATTTCTGGATGATACCAGATTGATGAATGATTGATTTGCGGCTTAATGCCAGGTCAGCAATATTTCAGTCACATCCTAGTAATCTCCTGCGTTATTTAAAAAGGCTGAGATTTTTTTTGCAAAATGCCATATTTGATATTGCTTATCAAATCAATTTTTTTTTAATTTACGAACAATACCTCAAATTAATGCCTTCAGAAAATATTAAACTTGTAACTACTTGAGGTGTAATAATGATTCTAAAGTTTGTAAAACATTATACCCATTACTTTCATTTTACAAATTTTATAACCTGTTTGATCGATAACACGTGCTCGGACGAGGCTGATATTTTATGAAAGGTAATCTAGAATAACAGCAAAAAGTCTACTGGAAGTTTTCGGTATAGTTTCTTTAAAGTTGTTAACTTTATTGCAAGAAATATTAACAAGTTACAAAATGACCTAATCTTTATTGCTGGGGTAAAATATTTGTGGGTCATCAATCTGGGTGATTTTGGTAATGAAACTGAAGCTACATTTGCAAATGTGGTTGTGTCTGGTATATAGAATGAAGAGACTGTTTACAGCCGGGATAAATGTGATCCAGCGCGGAGTGTTACATAATACCAAAGACTACAGCGTGGAGGTATAAACTTGAGCAGCGACGTCAGTGTAACAGTGAAAACCAAAATCATCGTGTCTGTTTATCTCAGTTAGTCGATTTAAAAGTGTCTAATCATGACATATAGTCAGTTCAAATGTGTTAAGTGATCTAAATGTGGTTGCCGTTTTCACATAGTAAATGTCAAATGACTGGAAAGCTTTTTGTGGGTAATGGTGGACACTAACAGTCAAAGTATTTCCCCCAAAAGGCGTAAATATGGATTTTACATTATATTGAATGGATGAATGAATGAATGGATGAATGGTAAATAGTTAACGCCGAGTCAGCAGTTCTTCGGCTATATCACGACAATGTATTTGCATACTATCCACTGAACATGTTAGTAAACGGCCAGAGCCAATGATTTATAGCTCTGCTGGGAACAGCAGCTCGCTGGGAGAATGGAAGGCTTGTACTATATCACTCAAGACTGGTTACTAAGTACACGGAACTTAATGGGAATGTAAATCTCATCTTTTGTGTATTCAATTGTCTTTGTTTCCTAGTGAACTCCCGTTACAATGAAGACCGAGAGCCACGGCAATGTGATCATACAGGTCGACCTCAGAACATCACTACAGCCGGACTGCGAAATTGTGAAAATTGAGAATAATTGACGGCCGCATTTTACGGACTCATTAGTAATCTAACCTCAGGTCCCTAGGGATAATGGATTGCCATCAGTCACCGTAAATCACCAGGCAACATTCATCACAAGAGACAATGCTCCAGACAACTGAAAGAATAAATAACCCTGTCTTTGAAACGGTCATCTACACAGGACACAAAATCCTGCTGAAAACATTGGGGATCTTTGCATCCAAGTCCGACTTTTGAACACCACATGTTCAACACCAGATTAAATGATGTCATGAAGACTCTGCCTTAAATTTTGGCCTTTACCTTAAACCCATGACCACCACTGTCATTACACCACACTATAGGTTTAGCTATTACAGTGTCGATGTTTACAAGTTCATTAGATACTGAATATTGACAATTTGCATAGTCGCGTCAGGACGCGCGTCACAACACTTGATATTGGGTGGCAAGTCAAACTTGTGGGGGTATATCTCACTTTTCAATCAAATTCATTAAGTCGCCCGAATAAATAAACAAGTCAATATCCCTGCGGCGCCTCGTTCTAAAATCTCTTCCATATCTAACGGTCTTAAATCAACAGCAACGACTAAATAAAGAGTCACTATTTCTCAATAAGATTTCCTCATTTTCTTAAAGAGGTGTTTAAAGATTTAAAGAGATGGTGTATTACTGGACAATGTAGCTAAAAGTGTCAAAATAGATCGGAAGGCACGTGGCCACTGATATAAACAACACATAATAAATTTTTTTCTACGTATATATTTGTTCATTCAGCAGTGATTTAAAAAAAATGGCGACCATCTCATATGAACTGATACTTGATCACAAATAACCGATGGAACCCGATCACTTGACAATTGTTACTACAGTACTGGTTTCATTCTGGCCAAATGCCCGCAGAATACATGGCAGCCGAGTTAGGACAATGTACACCTGGGCGACTTTGGAGCGTGTGTAACATGAGTACATGGGTATTAACTGACCAGACTGATCTGTATCACACACTGCTGGTATAATCTGACGTCGGTGGAAAGTAAGGTGTGACGAAATCGCTCGGGTAGACTGTACAGAGTCTGTCAGTTAACACGACACTGAATGGGACTGTTGTATACTGTTATCGTTGGATGGGTTGTCGGTCTGTAAAACGAGAGCTTTAGACGCAAATGAACTTAACTGGTGCTTCGGGACCTAAGCGTCCGTGTATGCGAAATAACGAAGCGACCTCAACTGGAGTTGCATTCGAGTCGTTAGATGAATGTCCTTCAATCTTGAAGTCGTATGGTCATCAGGTGACTAAGACTAACACCTAACGACCAGTTGAGTTAAGTCGCACATTGCTCTCTCGTCCCACAAATCACAAAATGGTGATCCATACACCAATAAACACCTAGTCCAAGACAGAATATCTTTCACAGAAGAACTTTTAAATCTGTACTGAACTGAAACAACTGCATGCCTGAAAATAACCTGTTTGGACACTAATGTTTCCGGGATTACGGCAAACAGAGTAACAGCCAGTTAGAACGACTGTCCTTCTATTCTCATGGCATTCCTCCATCTTAACGCATAACAGCCCAGTTAAGAACAGTTGACTGTTGTAATTACAATTACGCTAATTCGATAAAATTCATTAAGATTCTAACGTTACTGTTGCTTGGTTCCAAATCCCAAGTGTTCTTTTGAAATAAAACAGTTAAAGGCATCCTGTAGAAAATGTACAGTTAGACAGAAACACGTTGACTGTGTTACATCCATGGAGCTTCATTTAAGTCGAAGTCGCAAGCCGTATAACATCTAAAATCACATATGGGGTTTGGAAGACCGTTTTAGGTAATCGAGTTTTCTGAAGTTGAAATGCTAAACTGGGAGCAACAAATAAACTCGTTAAATACAAATGGAAAATCCACAGGCATCATGCCTTTGTCTAAAATGTGTATATTTCCTCCGCCTACACAAAAACAAGTAATTCGATATACCCATAAGACAATAATGGCGTTATGTTGTCAAGTTGCAAACGATAAAGACCCATTTGTAAACCGAACGCAAGAACAAATCATCTTGATTGCCTCGACCACAGATCAGATTACTAAACTCTCGCTGAAGCTCTTTATCAGGTGCTAAATTTCACGATCGTATTTCTCGCTTTATGTTTTTGAAGTTCAGTACACCCACGAGTTTTTTTTATGTGTGATTAATCCATTTTTCCATCTCCATAACATTTTATGGCTCAAAGTGTACATCTGGCTCTTCGTTGGTATGCGAGAAAAGTATTTCCGTTAAAGTTTATCTCTTTGGGTTCTAATCAATTATTACAAATGATATTACAAAAATGAAATGTTACGTTGTCTCATTAAATCACAACAATGAAATGCAGTAACGTAGGTTTGTTTTCCTGCGTAGACACAAGGACAAAACTGTTCATCTTCTGCATGTCAGGGACCTTTTTCACAAAGGTCTGCTAGTCAGTAAGCAAGATACTATTTAAGAAGTTGTTTCACAAACGTAAAACTAATGCTTAGCCGGCTTACCATAGGCGGCTACTTGGCCTACACTCACTCATTATCCGTGTGGATATGTCATCTTTACGAAAAGGACAGCCCACATTTGAGTGGCGAGTGATTTGTGTTATATCAAGAAATACGACCATTATATGTATAACGACAAAGGTTTTACTTATAATTACTTTCTAAATGATATCTTAGTTTAGTTAACTGATAGAATTGCTTTGTCTTTTCCAACATGTCCAACCCTGATTATTCAGAAATGAATCTGATGATCCTCTGATGGACGACGCGCTTGACAGTGACATTCTCTCGATAAAAAAAATGAATACACTTGAAATTCGAGTGAAACTCCCAGTCTGCTTTAAACATTAAGTTTGAAATGTAAAATCTGTTTGAACATTACTAATTTTGTTGGTCAAAGGAAAAAAGTAATTGTGTGGCAAGGCGCGATAAGCTGAGCCATTCAACATGATGTAAGATCAGGCATGGACCAATTTACCCACTGGTTGTTGTTGACATATTTTGATGTTAATATCTCAGATATTTGTGGAACATGTTCATACAGCTTCATTTTTATCTTCTTTAGTCAAACATTCATTCATTTTGAAAGTCACATGGACGTAAAAATTAATATACCCGTAGATAGTTATTCCTTGAGTTTAGCTGTAATATGTATAATTTCAGTTAATGCCTGGTTACCGTATTATCGTCAATAGAGATTACACTTTTTATGATACATGCCTGGTTACCGTATTATCGTCAACAGGGATTACACTTTTTATGATACATGCCTGGTTACCGTATTATCGTCAATAGAGATTACACTTTTTATGATACATGCCTGGTTACCGTATTATCGTCAATAGAGATTACACTTTTTATGATACATGCCTGGTTAGTATAAGTGTAAGACAAGCAGAAAAGGGAAAAATAGGCCTATTGATGAAAGTGTTTTCCCTCAGGAGCAGTTTGGGCGAATGGACACTGTTTCCCTTGTCCTTTTCGGCATAGGACGAAGCATGTTTCATGATAGATAACATTGTTCAGAAGCTGTCTCCGCTGGAGGATCTGCCCGAAGATCTACTCTGCTCAAATTTCCGAGTGATTTTTGCTTCTGTCATTTTGACAACTTTGCAGACTTTGCATTACAACGCTAGTCGAGTCAGAAAATACAGGAACCAAACAGAAAATGTTGGCACTTCAGCAAATGTAACAATACTGAAATAAAACAGATAAAACTCACTTAATGACAGAAAAAAGGATGACTGCTTTTTACGTGATGGCTCAACTTACCCTAACCTATGAATCCATTTACCCCAGCTGAAATTGGGGTAAGTTCATCCACAAAGCCATTTTTATAATCGTTCCACGAACTTGGGGGGGGGGGGGGGTATATCCCCTGTCTATCTGTGGACACGATTTTGTCCACGCATCTCCTCCCAAACTACAGCGCTGAATTTGTTAAAACTTACCATACATCTTGTCTATAATCCGAACTTGTGCATGTTTAAGTTTAAAGATAATCGGGTGATAATAAATAATGACCGCCATCTAGGACTCTGCGTAATAGTGCTTTTCCATGTATTCACATTTAGTCCATGCAACTCTTCTAAAGCACTACACCTATTTCCATGAATTTTGCCATACGTCTTCCGTATCATGTACAGGCTTAAGTTTAATTATTTGTTCCTTGAGATGTTGGTGGATGGAAGGGTGGTATTTCGGACATCGGGATTCTGGCTTATTTTGCATCTGATACAAAACTATTCAAGTTAAATTTAACATATGGCGCCCTATGGATGCATTGATAAGTAAATCAGTATATTTTGTATTTGATAAAATGGAATTCTGTGTATTTCCAATCATATTTAGTTAAAAGTGAATCATCGTACCCCGGTCTCAGTTGCGATATTAAGTAGCTACATCCCTGGAATTTATTGAAATTATTGTCATTCGCCAGACGATTCTGGCAAACGTCCAGCCTGTTAGAGTATATGTGTTAGAGCATTTCTACGTTTGCCCATATAACACAGCTATATGTGTCTTAACCAATCTTGGACAGATTCATAGCGAATACTCTCATTCTTTTATCTCATTAAGTGGCTATTTTATTTAATTAAGTGGCTATTTATTAAGTGGCTATATTTTGGCTACATTTTATTTAAATTATCATTTTTCAGAAGATTCTGGAGAACGTTCCTCCTGATGGTGTATTAAACAAAAGAAACAACTGAACAATTTTCAACTACAGCTGTGAGTGCTACAGCTGTGATTGATACTGAATTTTTACGATAGGCTGTCACCATACCTACTTTGATTTTTTATATTCAAGCATATATATCTTTTTTAATAATAATAATTTTTGGCAAGTGTATTTTCAGAAATATCTTTTTAAAGGCACCTCTGGCGATGTTAAGTTTAGTGTTTCTACTATTCCAAATTCACGATTCTATTGACAACGGCTGTGCTTGAAACATTCAAACCGGGTCTCCAGAGACAGATAGGAAACGTGGTGATGTTTGTAAACCTAGTCATTAGTGGGTAAGGCATTAATACGTACTAAAGCACCATAAAGAAGATCAATGATCTATTCATTAGTGAGCGTTACTGTGGCCTAGATTGAACTTTGTGCCAGAGATGTCGCACAGCAGCGATTGGTTTCGGAAATACTACACGGGCATATCAAGAGTTTCTGCGACAGATGCTTTTAACAGGTCTTCTGTTTCTGTCTCATAGGACAGTTCTTAAAAAGGTTACCAAAGCACTGTTTGTTAAAGTTCAGTTCAATATTTGGAAGCAGCGAGTGCCCTAATTCTCTGACAGTTTAATGACTCACGAGGGAAACCAAATGCACACTGATGCCAAATGTTCCACCTCTACCATTGTGTTTTCAAAAAAGAGATACCTCTTATTACTTATTTGTGTTTGGCATACAAATGGGGTTATATTTGCTCGAAAGTCTGGGCCATTATTACACCTTTGCGAAATGGCGATTGTACTCCAACATAAGCAAATACCAGCGAGTGACGATGAATCATTCCACATTTTGGCTCTTGAGAAAAAAATTTTGCAGTTGTAAATTTAAGGTACTCGTTCAGCATGTCACTTTGGCGCTTATTTTGCCTGGGGTCACTTATTGATTTCCTCGGTGATGGCCAGCGGGAATTTGGCCTACTCTTGACACCTCCAGTCCAGACAGGTTTTCAGCATGTTGAGCTAAATTAACACTTTGTGGGCTGAATTTGAACGGAGGGGAGCAGGCGGCTCTTAGCACTACCGGCTCATCAAAGACGAATAACTCAGAATCTTTTTTGTATACAAGAGTTTAAGAACTACTTAAATTCTTCTTCGGATACGTCCGACCGAGGGTTTGGTATAGATAGACGTGCGAACCATTTGCCAACTATAACCATATCGTCACTGTACTGGGTTTTCTCTCCATTCAGTAGTCTTTTATAAATAAAGTTGTAGATGATGATTTGTAGAGGAAAGAGCACTTTGCTGATATTTACATGAGCCCGGTTCCGCGTAACCATTGTCAACTAGCACACTGTTACCGCTGCTCTGATTTTACTCTCTATGCTGTAGTGTTTTTATCGAGTCATATCCAAATAAAACGTTTTGAGGCGAGGACTATGAAAGTGCACAGTTACAGCAATGCTGGTGTTTTCTACCAAAGGTCCCAGTAAGGAATATCAGAAGTCGATCGGAATCTTCCGGAGGCTATACGAGGTAGCTGGTTCTCAGTTTCATGAGGTAGCAGTTTTGATAGATTCCCTTTTGCTGTTCATGGTTTGTATACTATCCTTTCAACTGTAGCACAAAGAATTGGGGGAGAGTTAAATCCTTGTCAAATGGTCTGAATGCAACTGTAATTAATTATAAATTGTAGGTAACATCACTGCATTTTTTCTGCTTAAGCCATGGTGCCAGAGGGCGTGCAATTTGCTTCTGTTTTGGCATTTACATAAATAGTTAGAATAAAACCTTAACTGGGATAAATTGAGGCGTGTTTTTACCATTTGCATGTGAGGATTAGCCAATTATCACACTGTCACAGTTGCTCTGGCTTGGCTATGTGCTGTACTTCTTTATATTAAATTGCCATATTTGTTGAGCATTGATGATGAGGTCTGTGGCAAGTAAGTATCTTAGATCAAATTTTAGCGCTTTTTGATTTTGTGGCATCGTCAGGAGAGAACACAGAATAAGTAATACATAGTGTTATATACATGTGAGTCTTAAATCATATTTGTCATGGAATGGAGTGAACATCACATTGACATGATGAATCATGTATACTCATTTTGTATTACTTACATCTGACAATACATATTCTAACCTATACCCTGCTACTCAGTTATTAATCTGTGACATGACACTGTTTGTGAGAACCCTGTCAGCATTCTGAACTCTGCAGGAAAAACATATTAAGACATATCAATAAGATATATTAAGCTGCAGGCTTGTTTTTCCTTGATCCCGTCAAACAGAGGAGCCTGCATGGTAGTACAAGACTTGGGTCGATTCTACAAAACCATTTCTGGATCGAGTCATTATCTAAAATACAGCTTTAAAGGTTATTGTCGTACCTTAGAAATAAAAGTTTCTCCACCTAACAGATGTTATCTTAAAACACTTGGGCCCAGACCTCAACATCGGGTACTAATACTAAGCATTGTGACAAGGTTTTAAATTTTGACTGATGTTTGAAATGGCTTTGTTGAATCAGCCCCTGTGTTTTATCTTGTGATATCTCTGCCTATACATAAATAAATATATAAATATCCCAGTCACCACAAGTTCATTCATCCATACAACTTCTACAATGTAAACTGTCAAATAATCATGTTCAGTTCTCTACACATGAGATGTGATGTTTTAATGTGTTCAAATAACCACAACTTTATTAAGATTTTTAATGAGATCTTCTCTTATCTCGGACCGCTCTTAGAAGTTTTATTAAAATCTTTGGCCGCAGAGGTGAAAATCTGCCAGAAATCCTCAGGTATAAACATCTCCTTGGTTGTCTCCCCCTGATTTTCACACCCTGACTCTTGATGAAGGTAGACGTCTGCTTACGTGTATATTGTAAAGATAAGCCGCGTTCACACAATGTGATTTGTCAAATGAAACCGTCAAATTCGACAAGTAGGCTGAAACTAGGATTCAGTACAATCAGTCCATTAGCCACCAAAGAAATAATGCATGTCCTGTAGGATTACACGACTCGACTCGACCCGTGTGAAAGCGACTATACCTGAAACACTGTATATTTGTTAATACATTATATTAAATGTGACACAATATTTATGCATGAATGTGCACATATATTTTCACATTTGGACAGTGTCGAGTTTATACACTACTTGGACCTTAAGTGTGGTATCCCGCATCAATATTTTTCTTTAATATCAGTGTAACCCTATATACATATATGTTTTGCTCAGTCTGCACTACTTTTGAGTGTAAGCCAGCGCTACTTTGGGGTGAAAGGCCGCAATGGTATGTAAAAGTCTACCTTATAAAGTCGTGTTGGCCAACGCTAAATTTTTGTTTTGTGTGAAGCATATTTAATTCGCTTCTCAAGGTAAAGCATGGAATATTCCCCGACCTACATTCGATTGATATCGACCATCGTATTTAATTTCATCTTACTCTTGCTCAGTGTAAACCACTCACAATTGGCGGGTTACTGGAGAACCTTCTCACCTGTGACATATTGGTGGAAGGTTTAAAAACTTTCGAACACCCCTTTATGGTCTAAGGGTGATATACAAATGTCGGACTTGGGACTTATATTACACCCAGTTTGCAGTGAGCAGGGTTTAACAGATAATTTTCTTCGGGAGACCTTTTTAACCCATAATTAGCTAGACGCCCCAACAGATTGCACATGACACTTGCCAGAGTTTCGTCTGGTTCATAGGCCAGGCCAGACGCTGGCTTAACTAGCTTAAGTACAGGGACAAACAGCGCTTTCTCCCTGAACACGTGATTTTGGGAGGTGCAGAGACACACCGTTTGGGATATCCTGTTCCGCTGATGGGTCCATTTAACAGAAAGATTCATGCCAGAGCTCACAAAAGAGAATCTCCTAGTCAGAAGTGTTGCTATGCTGGCGGTTAGGTTCCTAACTGTGAGGTTGCAGGTTGGGAACCCGGAGTGGTCAGCCAATTTTCAGCGCAAGAATTTGTGCTCAAATTCCAAATAACGATGAAGTTGTTACTTACACATCCTGTTTTTATGGGATGTTTGTTGATCAAATGGTCTAGATGGGTGACACGCACAACTTGCGATTGTTTGCCTAATGTATTAGCTCGAAACTCGGATTTAATGTCAGCAAGTGTTTAGAACTAGAATCTGTTTTATTCCCAAAAGAAGTGAATCCCCAAAACAACAATACTATATCAGTTAGTGTAGCCTGAAATAGCTGGCATGTGAAGTTTGATATTGGTTAATACGGGTGGACGGTTTTGATGGTTATACATGGCCTGATAGAATGTATAACCAGATTCGTTATTGTTGAATTCAAGAGGAAATACTTCTCTTCTCATACTGGAGAATCTTTGGCATTACTTCCTCTGGGCAGTGATTTTTCACGAATCACATGTAATGTTTGACATCATAAGGATGTCTAGACAGGTTTCAGAAAGCGTACATTGTTGTCTTCCTTACGTATTGGACAGTCTCCGAACGCAGCGGTATCATGAATTATCTCCCTTACGGTTGCAGTATTTCATCATCTCGACAGTAGGACAGTCGCTTTAGTCATAATCCCCTTCACAACGTGCACAACTTCGGCGAGACACGCACCAAATCGTCACGCGCCCCATACATTGACATCCGAAACGTCTTAAAACCGACGGAATGCATTGTTTTACTGAAAACAGTCAGAGATCTAATGTAACATCTGTCATTTAGAATCGGACTAAAATAAAATGACCGTAGACTTCAGTACCATTCAACTGTAAAATCATTGACCTAAGTTTTGGGAATTGGTCTTCAATGCTGACTGTTGGTATGCGGATGTCTGCTATCTTCCATATCTATATCTACCGCCAGCTCACGAAATGAAATCATGTAACGTCTATAAAGGAGAAACATTGGACAATTATCAACTCTGCTGGAAGCTTTTTTTATCCGCATAAGATTAACGACTTACTAGTCCTTCTAGACGTTTACGTAAAGGCGATACTTTTTCTGGTCTTAATTTACGCAAGTATATGTTTTCCGTACGTTCTCAGAATCATATAAATTATATTTACAAGGATGTATCTTAGTTACGCTTTAATTCCAACTGTTCATATGTGTAACGTGGTAATCCAATTCAGCACGATGAACATACAACCCTATCCACGGAGTAGGAGGATTTAAACACATCCATGAAACAGCGTGACAGAAATTGTCTGTGCAATTTTGAGCCAGAATACGTAAACGTCATACTCAAGGCCAGTCCAACTATCATGGATAAATTACAATGGACAAACTATCATGGATAAATTACAATGGACAAACTATCATGAATAAATTACAATGGACAAACTATCATGGATAAATTACAATGGACAAACTATCATGGATAAATTACAATGGACAAACTATCATGGATAAATTACAATGGACAAAATTGAAAGTACCCCACTTGTCATAAAATCTGAGAGAGAGGAAACCGTTTTCAGTTTGTAGTTTCCTTCAAATCTTGCGAACTTGGGCACTATATATGGATTGTTTAAAGCTAGCAGATTACCAAGTTCAGTGAAACGTGAGAAACTTTGGATTAATTACTGTAAAACGTGACAATCTGGTGCAAATCACCCACCGTACTTATTGTGTTCCACTGTGCTGCAATCCATTACATGTCGACGTAACATTACATGTTCTAATCAATAATGTAATAGCCATTCATCATAACCCTTGTCTTGTTGTCACGGCATATTCATCTCCATGGTAAATTCTACAAGCACTGATATCAGAATATATAGGATAAACCATATAAAATCAGATAGAATCGATCTATCGAAAGGTAGACGAACCGAATGAGTAGGAAGACGGCTTTGTTATCACTGTCGACGCTGGATTAATTTTCTCTCTATGCTGTACGTCTTCATTATATTATCATGGTGACAGAACTGTCATGCCAGAGAACTGTAAAGATAATCGGTATTAAATTACCTTATTTACGTGGTTCTCAAAGAGCAATAATTAACTAAGATGCAAATTTTTGAGTATGGCGTTAAACAACAATCAAATAAATCGAACTAAGCTGCCAAAGAAAAGCTATGATTCCGACTTCTCGCCTGCTTTCCCACAGGGGGATAGTTTAAATTTTGACACTGTAAATTATCCTGACTTTTATAACGGTATACCCGTAAAACTCAAATCCAATCAAGTAAATATCAGTATACCGATGGGTCCTAGTAAATTACAGTTAACATCACTGCATTAAAAAAAAAAGAATGTCTGCATGGTGCCATAGTGCGAAGTTGCGTGTATTTCGCTACTATTAAAGCATTTGCATGAACAGTAATCATACAAGAGGGCGACATTCACCGGTTAGTGTGTCTGTCGCTGATTTGGTTAAACTCTCTGTGCTGTATAACTTTTTATTATACTGCCTATGATGTGTAGGCCTACATATCTCGCCTTGGAGCAATTGTTAATCCTATGTGTTAATATGACGATGTCAAACAGTGTCACAAGTTATTACTACCAAAACAAGTGGAGAAGTGGATACAGTCTGGTATGGAGTGGTTTATTTATTTATTTATTTAATTTTTTATTTATTTCATTGGTGTTATACGCCAAACTCAAGAATATTTCACTTATACGACGGCGGCCCGGGGGATACTCACGACCATCCGCAGGTTGCTGACAGACCTACCCACGTACGGCCGGAGAGGAAGCCAGCATGAGCTTGACTTGAACTTTGGAGTGGTTTCACTAAATTCGCTACGTTGTAAAGAACGACCAATACAACTGTATACATTTTAATTCTCTATATTTCTGAGGGGGCCTCCGTGGCTCAGTTGGTTAGCACGCTAGCGCAGCGTAATGACCCAGGAGTCTCTCACCAATGCGGTCGCTGTGAGTTCAAGTCCATCTCATGCTGGCTTCCTCTCCGGCAGGGAAGGGAAGTGCAAAGTGGGAAGGTCTTCCAGCAACCTTCGGATGGTCGTGGGTTTCCCCCGGGCTCTCTGCCCGGTTTCCACCCACTATAATGCTGACCGCCGTCGTATAAGTGAAAGTAATAAGTGAGTACGGCGTAAAACACCAATCAAATAAATAAATAAATTCTATATTTCTGAACTTTCAAGGTACTACTGACCCCATCATCAAAGATGGGGCTACTGCAATCGGTTTACAATTATACACTTCATTTATACACATTGTGTAGAAAATGTTCACAGTGACACACACATAGGAAACACAGAAAAAACAAAACAAACAAACATATGTAAAGTGAGCACTGTTCTATGGACACCTGTCATAAGTTGGGCCATAGCATGCATATGATACAATACAAGGTGAGTATAAGGAAGTATAATGACTTACACGGTGAACAGTTTTAGTGAGACGCAAGCCACATTGTTGTTTAGGATTGGCCTGAACTTAGAGATATACAAAGATTCTTGCACTTGCTGTTTGTAGTTAAAACGACAAAAGTCAAGAATTTTGTGCGAGGAAAAAATTTGGGTTATGACATGTTGTAAAACAAAGCAGGACCCGTGATAGGAACGTGTTGAAGGATTATGTTCTGTCAATCGTTTCCCCACTGTAAAATGAAGAGCATTCTCCACAGTTTATCTGATTTACGACATTACACCTGACTAATTCATCCTCACGGTCTTTGAAAGGGAAATATGAACCAATAGCATTGGGAATTTGCGAAGAGAAGACGATATCAGCACATGGAACTAACTCTCTAATTTCTTGCTGTAATTTTGCGTGGGTGAACAAATAAATGGTATTTATCTGCAGGTGCTGCATCTTCCCCATGCTCTGTTGACAAGTGTTTTAATAACATTTATCATGTGTTTGAACGGCACACAGCTTGTCCATTTCGTATATAGGTCTGTACTTGTAGTTTTTCGGTAGATGTTAGTTTTCATATGATTATCAGTCTTTGTAATTTGTATGTCTAGGAAAGAAAGGGATCGTTGGTGTTCTTCTTCGTAGGTAAACTGTATGTTTGCGAGTGTGGTGTTAATGTAGTCCAGGAATTTGTTAACATTTCGATTACTTTCAAACACCACAAAAGTGTCATCAACAAAACGCTTGTAGTGAGAAATGGTGAACTCAATAGCTTTCGGTTTTATGTGTTTTTCAAAGAAATTGTTCTTAAATATGTCAGTAAATATCGAAACCAAGGGTGAGCCCCTAGACACCCCATCAATTTGTTCATAACATGCCTCATTGAATTTGAAGATGTGATTTGTGACTGAGAGATTTAGTGCCTTTTTCAGATGGGTTCGGTTGAGCTCATGGAAGAGCGCCGAACTATCAAGTGTGACATGGGCATTGCAAACCGGTGGCAGTGGCCACATCTTTGATGTCACGTTGGATGTATGCATATGTTGATTATCAACAGCTCACAAACTACCATGTTACACGGTCTGGAAACTGATTTCACTCGTTCACCTAGAACATTCATTGTGTCTTTCCAATATCACTTCAAACTACGGATTGTTTCTCGCTTTATGAATCCGTCTTATTTTTGAGCTATATGTACTTTCTTAGTTTTTTGGTGGTTAGTGTTGAACATTGTCCTCCCTTGAGGTCACTGTCACGTTCAAAAGGTGCGTTTTTAGGAGCAAACCGTGACGAGGTGGGACCTCAGAAAATAGATAATTGCAAGTTTCAGAGTTTAGCCAGATTTTAATTTTGTAAACTCATTTGAAAAGCCTAAGATAAATGTTATGTATTATCGGAGGTAATTTTAAAATCCTGGCCTTAGCTAAATACAATAAACATCTAAGGCAAAGTCTTATGCTGAACTACATGGAGTTCAGACGCGGTCTTTGGACACTTCTACGACTCTCAAAGCTCGATATCATGTTTTTTACATTCTGTTACCTAGATATATTCGTCTGCCATGAGTAACCTACAGGTTACACGTGCGTAATTCAGGCGGTTGGGTCCAAGATTTGTCGACGAACTGAAGAATGAAGGAGCACTGATTGGGTAATACTGCCATACAGACATTATAGGTTGTTGATGCACTACAAATTTCTGCACTGTTAGTTTGCACCTAGTTAAAATATATCAGAATTTTGTCTTGGATAGAACTGAAACCTTTTTTTCCAGTGTTACATCCTACCTCTCCCCTGGAGGCTACCAAGGTAGCAAAATGGTATGACTTCACTTCCAGCAAACCACCGCTCAAAATCTGCATAAATAGTAAGGAAAACCAATGCACTCGTGTAACCTACGTAGGGTACTGCATGCTTTGGTAGGCGAGGTCCCACTTCTCGTAGTTTCACGCCTCAAAAACTAATCTCGCGTTACGCCATAGTCGCTGTCGTGTAACAAGAGATGTAATTAAGAGCAGGCCTATTGACGTTGCGATTATTAACTGTTTTGACGCATAGATCCATCAGTTACGAAGACTAGATCAGAAAAAACGGTGCTGTAGTTGGCAATCTATCTGTTAAGAGTGGAATGACGTAAAACCGTAACATGTAGGCGCCACTTGGTCTCGTGAGGGTCTGAGATGGGATTCGGCGGGGTTGCTGTTTTAGTTACAGCATGACAAAGATGAAGTTGTTGCCGGTAATTTGTACATTGTTACCCCTTAATGTTAATTATCCACGTATTGTTTCTTGTCATACATGACCTCATAAATTGTACCTGCATCGGTGTGCAGATCTATATTTTATAGAAAAAAATACACTGCAAGAGACTGTTTCTGATTGATTTATGAACTGCACAGATTTTCTGTTCATACTGCGCAGAACAGAAATTTAATGTCACGCGGTTAAAAATTTTTCGGGATTGCACAGTACTAGCATGAAATTGGTAGGCTCATACCCGAATATAGGAGCAGTTTCTGTGAAGTATCCTGTGCGGTTCATGAAGTACTGTGTACTATCCTGTGTGGTTCATAGAAAACTGTGTAGTATCCTGTGAGGTTAATAGAGTGCTGTGTAGCATCCTGTGTGGTTCTTAGAGTACTGCGTAGTATCCTGTGCGGTTCATGGAGTACTGTGTTTTATCCTGTGTGGTTCATGGAGTACTGTTTAGTATCCTGTGCGTTTCATGGAGTACTGTGTAGTATCCTGTGTGGTTCATGGAATATTGTGTAGCATCCTGTGCGGTTTATGAAGTACTGTGTAGTATCCTGTGCGGTTCATAGAATACTGTGTAGTATCCTGTGCGGTTCATGGAGTACTGTGCAGCATCCTGTGTGGTTCACAGAGTACTGTGTAGTATCCTGTGAGGGTCAAGGAGCACTGCGTAGTATCCCCTGCGGTTCATGGAGTACTGTGTAGTATCCTGTGTGGTTCATAGAGAACTGTGTAGTATCAAGTGCGGCACATAGAGTACCGTGTAATATCCTGTGCGGTTCATGGAGTACTGTGTAGTATCCTGTGCGGTTCAAGGAGTACTGTGTATTATCCTGTGTGGTTCATACAGAACTGCGTAGTATCAAGTGCGGCACATGGAGTACTGTGTAATATCCTGTGCGGTTCATGGAGTACTGTGTAGTATCGTGTGCAGTTTATGGAGTAGTGTGTAGTATCCTGTGCGGTTCATGGAGTACTGTGCAGCATCCTGTGTGGTTTACAGAGTACTGTGTAGTATCCTGTGCGGTTCACGGAGTACTGCGTAGTATCCTCTGCGGTTCATGGAGTACTGTGTAGTATCCTGTGTGGTTCATAGAGAACTGTGTAGTATCCTGTGTTGTTCATAGAGTACTGCGTAGCATCCTGTGCGGTTCATGGAGTACTGTGTTTTATCCTGTTTAGTTCATGGAGTACTGCGTAGCATCCTGTGCAGTTCATAGAGTGCTGTGTAGTATCCGGTGCGGCTCATGGAGTACTGTGTAATATCCTATGCGGTTCATGGAGTACTGTGTAGTATCCTGTGCGGTTCATGAAGTTCTGTGTAGTATGCTGTGCAGTTCATGGGGTACTGTGTAGTATCCTTTGCGGTTCATGGTGTAGTGTGTACTATCGTGTGTGGTTCATAGAGAACTGTGTAGTATCCTGTGTTGTTCATAGAGTACTGCGTAGCATCCTGTGCGGTTCATAGAGTGCTGTGTAGTATCCGGTGCGGCTCATGGAGTACCGTGTAATATCCTGTGCGGTTCATGGAGTACTGTCTAATATCCTGTGCGGTTTATGGAGTACTGTGTAGTATCCTGTGCGGTTCATGGAGTACTGTGTAATATCCTGTGCGTTTCATAGAGTACTGTGTAGTATCCCGTGCGGTTTATGAAGTACTGTGTAGTATCCTGTGCGGTTCATGAAGTTCTGTGTAGTATGCTGTGCAGTTCATGGGGTACTGTGTAGTATCCTTTGCGGTTCATGGTGTAGTGTGTACTATCGTGTGTGGTTCATAGAGAACTGTGTAGTATCCTGTGTTGTTCATAGAGTACTGCGTAGCATCCTGTGCGGTTCATAGAGTGCTGTGTAGTATCCGGTGCGGCTCATGGAGTACCGTGTAATATCCTGTGCGGTTCATGGAGTACTGTCTAATATCCTGTGCGGTTTATGGAGTACTGTGTAGTATCCTGTGCGGTTCATGGAGTACTGTGTAATATCCTGTGCGTTTCATAGAGTACTGTGTAGTATCCCGTGCGGTTTATGAAGTACTGTGTAGTATCCTGTGTGGTTCATGGAGTACTGTGTAGTATCCTGTGTGGTTCATAGAGAACTGCGTAGTATCCTGTGCGATTTATGGAGTACTGTGTAGAATCCTGTGCGGTTTAAGGAGAACTGTGTAGTATCATGTGAGGTTTACAGGATATTGTGTAGTATTCTGTGTGGCTCAAGGAGTACTGTGTAGTATCCTGTGCGGTTCATGGAGTACTGTGTAGTATCCTGTGCGGTTCACGGAGTACTGTGTAGTATCATGTGAGGTTCATGGAGTACTGTGTAGTATCATGTGCGGTTCATGGAGCACTGTGTATCCTGTGCGGTTTATGAAGGACTGTGTACTATCCTGTGCGGTTCATGGAGTACTGTGTAGTATCTTTTGCGGTTCATGGAGTACTGTGTAGTATTCTGTGCGGTTCACAGAGTACTGTGTAGTATCCTGGGCGGCACCTGGAGTACTGTGTAATATCCTGTGCGTTTCATGGAGTACTATGTAGTATCCTTTGCGGTTCATAGAGTACTGCGTAGCATCTTATGCGGTTCATAGAATACTGTGTATTATCATGTGAGGTTCAGAGAGTACTGTGTAGTATCCTGTGCTTCATAGAGTACTGCGTAGTATCCCGTGCGGTTTATGGTGTACTGTGTGGTATCCCCTGCGGTTCATGGAGTTCTGTGTAGTATCCTGTGTGGTTCATAGAGTACTGCGTAGTATCCTGTGGGGTTCATAGAGTACTGCGTAGTACCCTGTTCGGTTCATGGAGTACTGTGTAGTATCCTGTTTAGTTCATGGAGTACTGTGTAGTATCCTGTGCGGTTCATGGAGTACTGTGTAGTGTCCTGTGCTGCTTAAGGAGAACTGTGTAGTATCATGTGCGGTTCATGGAGTACTGTGTAGTGTCCTGTGCTGCTTAAGGAGAACTGTGTAGTATCATGTGTGATTCATGGAGTATTGTGTAGCAATCGTATTATACTGAGAAGTTCATAGCCGTACAACACTGTGTAGCCTCAATACGACTGCATTGTGCACTAGCGAAAAAAGACGGCGTCTCCCGTTTTAAAGGGCTAGGGTACAATGTTCTGTAATGTTTAGGGGGATTGTCGAACAGCTGGAAGTGTGAAGTGTGATAGCTGAAAGAGGTCACACGTGACCGGTAATGCCGGTCGTTCTCTTGTCACTTTACCTCTTTTGGGGTTTTATTCTGACTGTTCACGTAAAAGTTTACATAATGCCTTACGTTTGGGAAGCACATACGTAGGCTTATATATGCGGTTTATTGTATTTAACTAAACTATAATTCAGCTGAGTCCGGGTGCATAGAAGTACAACTTCGGTAAGTGTCTGTATTACCTTAACAAAAGTTTATTCAAGGGACCTCTGTGGTCGAAAGGGTGCTTCTGTGTATTCGCTGCTAGACACAGCAGTATCTGTGCAATTTGACGACAAACACAACAAATGTGCATATCAATACTAAAATAGGCACTGAATAGGTCATAAAGAGATGACAGCCAGACAACGATATGCTGGCCACATAATCACATCCTGCACGCAGTAGGTGATAGGTGTAAACGTGACGATTGGAGACAACCGGTACATTGTGCATAATATCGGACTACACAGGAAGCACCCGTTGCACTAGATTAAAACAATGATAATCATAACCGTTATATATTAACACTTCAAAAATCTTACGTCCTAACTGCTTATATAATGAGTTGCCTAGTAACAATTTCTGTATGCTCTAAAGACATGGACTCCTATTGAAACGAAGGGCAATGTGAAGTAATATGATGATTTTCAGATGCAGTCTACAACATACCAACCATCCCTGTGTTATTTATATGATAAATAAATGATATTTTGCTCCATCGTTCTCCTGGGTCTGCACGGTTGCCTCTAACCGTGATGCTGGCTGTCGTCGCATAAGTGAAATATTCTTGAGTATGGGGTAAGTCTATATAAACTACGTTTAGTTTAAGCTTTATTTGTGCCTTAAGAGCGATGTAGTGACATGACAGGAGCAGATATTGAGAAAAAGGTATAACGTGATGAGCAGCTGTTTTAGGCCCATTGTTCTTCGACAGCTCACCGCCATGTTATCGACAATGTAGGTCACAAAAATGGTTTCCGCAGGAGGATATTTCGGGAGAGTACGGTACAGAAGTTATTCAGGTTATAGTCATGGCTGCATAGTTCAGCAGTGTTATCAGGCCAGTGATCATCTGTCCACTAAATTACGTTTTGTTTGGACTAGATGTCGGGATGTAAAGAACGACTGCGATATTAAATGCCCTCTCATTCCAATACTGGACTTTAAAATGTAAAAACCCCAAGGATACATAATATTGGAGTTACTTTGCAGACACACAAAGAACGTCTTATTTTTCCTGAATGTGTAAAAGAATTAGAAATGTATACCCTAAATCTGTAATTTATAAAACTTATACGCCTCTTAGCACCAAACGTATGTAGGCGCCGGTATAATGTTCACCCAGACCGAGGATAGCTCTCGCTTGCTAGCTTTTGCTCCACGTTTCTGGCGGCTTCACACATTTTTGGGGAGGTATCCAAACACCAAACTCCGTTAGACATAAGTAAGGTCTTTGGCACGTTACTGTGGTCTCCCCCCAACTACCTAGTGTTATTCATATCAAAGTAAATATTTTCGATAAAAGGTCAGTGTTCAATAAGGGTCGGTTGGGTGCGAACACTTGCGCAGTTGACTTTCCGTGCAGGCTTTGTCTCTGTAAATGACGTCACATTTACGTCACGTCACGTAGGAGTGCAAAAGCTTTGTGAAAGATTGCCATGCAGTTGCGTGATGATGGAAATTAGACTGCTGTTGGATAGTACTGTACTGAGCAATTCAATTGTGCCATAGTGGCAAACTTCAAGCGGTCAAGTGAGTGAGTGAGTGCTTGGGGTTTAACGTCGTACTTAACAATTTTTCAGTCATATGACGACGAAGGAATCCTTAGAGTGCATGTAATGTGCCTCCTTGTTGCAGGACGGATTTCCACCGCTCCTTTATCCAATGCTGCTTCACTGAGACGACTTATCGAAGGCAAAAAGCCGCCCCACCCAATCCATTATACTGACACCGGTTAAACAGTCGTTACTCTATCCCCTTAATGCTTGCAATTAATGGACACTCACCTGTGAGAACCAACTTTATTTAATCAAGTTATCCATACTTGTTCAATGCCCTGACAAGTTCATGCCGTTGGAAAGTTGCTGTAGTGACAAGTATGCAGTGTATTGAATAAATACACAGTATACCTAAAACGAGTGTTGGCGCCAAAAATAACTGTACACAGATTCGTTAAAGAAAGGCAAAACGATTGTTGGCGCCAAAATTAACTCCCTGTTCTTAGATTTGCTTTATGAAGGTAAAAGGAGTGTTGGTGCAAAAAATAACTCCCTATACATAGATTTGTTAAAAAAGGTAAAACGAGTGTTGGCGCCAAAAATAACTCTCTGTATATAGATCTGTTATAAACGGTGAGGCGAATGTTGGCGCCAAAATTAACTCCCTGTACATGGATTTGTTAAAAAAGGTTACCTTAAGACGGTAATTCTGGGGTAAAGTAGGTATGATAGAAATCAGTGTCAAAACAGCAACAACAACATCGACTGGCCGACCTCTTCCGCAGTCACCAGTATTGCCTGATAGTAAGGCCTACAATGACTTTCTGCTGCCTCTTCGAGTCAATAACGGCAATTCAAAACAGTTCACAGCTTTCTGCTGTTTTGTGTTGTTGTGTCTAGGAAGGAACCCAGAACAGACTTGTATGCATTTGTTTTAAAAATTTGAAAATCCCTGGCGGAAGTATAAGGGGTGCAGTGTCACTGAATACGGAATACTTGAAATTCAAGCATGTCGTCAAACAAGGGAGATTACGAAGCCTTCCGCTACCAGACTATCTCCGGACACCTGGTAAAGTGAACAAGACATGTTTTGCGAGACTATGTGCTTGACTCTCCGCTGCATGATTTCTTGGCAGACCGAGTTTCCCCGCTCTTCACTATAAACTCGATCACGAACTAAGACCTATATTTGGACAGTCAGAATTCACTTACGTCATCATCTTAAACAATTTTTGGATTTTACACTTTTAGGATTTCCACAACCAGACTATCAACGACACATAATGCGGGTTTATCCCTTCATCTCTATAATATGAAAGCCAATAGTGGGCATTTCCCTACCTCAGTAGTTGCAATATAGGACGATCGAGGTAATGAAAGGACCTCATTTGGTTTCGTGAGTTCAAGTCTAGCTCATGCTGGCGGCCGTACGTGAGAAGGTCTGCCAGCAACCTGCGGATGGTCGTGGGTTTCCCCCGGGCTCTGCCCGGTTTCCACCCACCATAATGCTGGCCGCCGTCGTATAAGTGAAATATTCTTGAGTACGGCGTAAAACACCAATCAAAAAAAAAAAAAAAAAAAAATCATTTGGTTTCCTTACATTTGGAATAAGAAAAAAATATAATTTCATACCTGAAAACAACGTTGCCTCTATAAATGTTCAACCGTTTGAAGAAAAACGTAATGGTAATTTCTGACAGTAGTATAGTTCTAAGATGGATTTCTACTGACATCCTCTTTTTGTCTGTCACTTAGACACAAGCAGAAAAAGGCGGTGACGAAAAAAACGCTGGCTTACCTGAAAAAAAAAAACAGTGTAGAAAAGGACATCTTCTGGTCACGTCGTCATTATGACATTATGGGCTTCGAAAGGGATTTTGAGTGATATCATACATTCAACCTCTACCTGACACCTTAGAATTTGAAACTGAAAGATCCCGCACCTGCTGACGCTCTGTTGTCGGTTTCTGACACGCCATTCACCTGTTCTTCCCACGCAATGAACAACGCTAAAAGCTGAACACCTTTTTATCCCTTTATAATGTATGTAATGATCCTAGCCAGTAAGTTTTATGTGGAGGACTGGCTATCGATCAATGACCACCGCTTTCAGTCAGGCTGTCTGCAGTGTGAGCGGCAGAGAGCCAAGTGAACTATCGGCTGGGCCTCAGTCCTACAACCGACGTCCAGCCAGTGCAGGCTTCGTTCAGATATGGGCGGTGATAGCGTATTGGCTGGTATGTCATAGGCACACAACGATACGAGACTGACAGCGGACATTACCACTCACGCTGGCTGGTTTTTCATGTGAAAAACAGAAGTGAGCAGAGGAATGGTATTACTCAATCAAGGGGCGTGACGCAGGACTTAATGATCAGCTATAGGCCTACACATATACTTCTGATTTTACGAGCAACAAGCTATACAGGCCTGGCGGTCACAAGAACGTTACAGACTAGCATTATTGCACGCTGTGGGCTAAACGGGTAAAGTATAGGGCCTGTGTCTTCGCTTGCGTTAACCCTAGCGGGACAAATATAGGCCTAAGTGGTGTGACGAGGTATCATCACGAACAGGGACGAGTGCTATAATACCTCATTCTAACAACAAATCACAATGTTCACATACCAGAGATCGAGTGCAATAACATGTCGGCGTGCATGAGGAAAAGTTAACCACGTGTTCTGGATGGACGCCGCACCTCCAGCTGGCTATTGAGAGAGCGTGTGTTAGACTATAGGTATCTACCTGTATAATCGTCTGCCGTAACACAGCGTAAGCGACCAGTGAACTGTGTGCTTGACTGGGCTTGATCTGGCCCACTTGTCTTTGTGCTTTAGTAATACAGAAAATATAAGCCTGGCCCACTCCTACATAGACCTGAAATGCTCTAGTGCCTTAAATAACCCATGAGAACCAAGGAGAGTGAAAATGCACCCATTCCTGCCCTGTGCCTGCATGGATTTCTAGTTGTAAGAACACGACAATTGCATAGATTAAGTAGCCCAGATTTATGTATCTGGTTTAGGTAAACTCAAAACTCGACAGTCGGTCGCACTGTGTTTATGTGGATATCTGTATGGGTATGGAAAAGGTGGGGTGGACCAGTTGAGGCATTTCTGGGGTAGTTTAAGCGTTTGTTGACAGCGTGACCGAAATAGCCATGGAAATGTTGGCTACTCAGACTGTACCGACTTACAACGGTTCCACGGTGGATGCCCAGTTACTGATGTTCAGTTACTCCACCGAGCTTACTATCCATGACAATCAGAGTTTGAGCAGTGACACCGAGTATGTCGAGTCCCTCGTAGCTCGGAGGCTGTTTCAGATTATTTCACCCATCTTGCTTTTGTTAGGACTCGTAGGTAACGTGCTGGTAATCTTGGTTCTAGGCTGTAAAAGGCCACGCCAATCTACAACCCTGTTTTACATCAGTGTTTTGGCTATCACAGATTTGTTTGTCATGTACACAGGCCTGCTACGCTATTGGATTCGATCCGTGTCAGATATGGATATTCGGGATATCTCTCACTGGGGATGTAAGATACATTTGTTTGTCCTGTATCTTTCTATGGATTTCTCTTCCTGGATTTTAGTGTGTGTTTCTGTGGAGAGGTTTGTTGGAGTGTATTTTCCGCTGAAATCGCGGGAATGGTGTACGATAGGGAGAGCTCGCACCACCCTGCTAATTGTTTTTGTGTGCCTAGTCGGTATAAATGCCCACTTCTTCTGGACCAACGGCATCAACAATGACGGTGAGTGTGGTTCATTGACAGAGGCCTACCTCTTCTTTGATGAGTATATATTCGTATGGATCGACTTCACCGTCATGTCTATTATTCCATTTCTCGCCATGCTTATCTGCAACTGTTTCATCATCCGCTCGCTGCTCAAACTGAAGAAGCGCCACAAGGACATGAGCGCTGGTCTGAAATTCCCCAACGAATCGCCCATCCATGTCAGCTCCACCACCAAAATGTTGTTAGTTGTGAGTTTTGTTTTTCTGGTCACCACTTTGCCTATGAGCGTCTACCTTATCACAGACAGCTTCTATCAGGAGAACAAGTCGGACAAAGTTAGCGCTCAGCTGGATCTGGCGCGAGCCATCTGCTGCCTCATCCAGTACATCAACTACGCGGCCAACTTTTACCTGTACTGTCTCAGAGCCAAGCAATTCCGCCAGGCCCTGAAGAATCTCGTCCGTCATCGCTCAGAAAGGTCAGTACAACACCAGAGGGACAGAACATACGTTACTCTTGAAGTTACCAATGAAAAAAAAGCGTACAGATCTTACTTCTCACCGAATGCTGATCTTTCCACAATTCGCACAACATTGCTAAATAATTAGGTTTAATTTAACTGAAATTGCATGAGGATTGACAACATTTGCTTTGTTTGTAAAACACATATTATAGTGTTCTTCGTGTCATTACACTACCAGCTGTGTGCCCGAGTCCAGTTAAGCTAAACTTGTTTTATCGCCTTTTTTAGAACATGTCTGAAGGACATCTGAATATGCTGTTCACGAATAGACCTCACTGTTTAGCCATCCTTAAGGAGAAACTTGTATCTCAAGCTTCAAAGCTTCCTGTAAACTTTAGTTCTGGCAAAGTGTTCTTTTGTATCAAGGACAAAATTATTTTATAATTAAACTTTTCCTTAAAAAGCTTATATAGAGCGTTTGGTATTTAGAAGATACCAGTTACATGCAATTTATCAACATGCACAAAGTTACTTTGTCCTGTCAGAAAGGTCGTATCAATCCAATGCAGTCAAATCACTGACTCGGGCAAAACATCTGTGATTGTGGTGATTCGTTTAAGCATGTTTGGTACCCAGTTTGCATGTATGCTAACATGCATTTCATGCATGTATTTCTTACCTCATTATGTGTGTTTTGTGTACAACTTGGGTGCAATGTAATGTAAACACTTCTGAAGTCTTTTGCCTGTGTGCATGTTTCTGTCTGACTTTAATCTTATACACTGCCTTTCTGCCTTCAGCATATATGCACCTTAAGAAAAAGGACATCCGTTTATTTTATTCCACAGTATTTCAGGAATGACCCCTTATTTCAACAGTAACCCCTAATTTCATTTACTAAATTGTTCTCATAACAAGGCTAGTCTGGTAAAAACAAACCGTTGAAGTACATGGATCGACATTATGTTCTGTTTTTTACATTGAAAAGTATATATGTTGTCATGTAACGTAAATGAAGAAATTATTTACTCCGTTTACAATAACGATCGTGTTTGCAACTGTGCAATGTGTGATAATAGATGTAGCTTCATAACGCTTGTTCCTTTATTCCAATTAGACAGAAGCATTTACAAAGCCTAAAAAATTAATCTGCTACCTTTCCACCTGGTCTAGAGCAGACAAAACAACAATTACTATTTTTTTTTTTACAACCATGGTCGTTTAAAATGTCTCGATCTGGAAATTCAGTAGGCCTGTAAGAGTTGCGATTTGTTACATTGTTGGCTAGAAATCATATTAAGTCGACAGGCTGACACAGGGGGACACTGGGAATTGTCCATGACAGTGCATTCAGTTGTAACATCGTACAAATATACCTATCACTGGATTGTGGGATTATCTATTGATCGGGCTTAGAATAATTTTAGGATGTATGTAAATTGAGGATCGATCAGGGCATTGTATAATTTATACGCTATGACTGTGGGCACGGTGACCCGATGTATAATAGGAAAACATATCATAGAAAAACATGAAAAGAGGTGGACTTTCTCTACTCTGATGTCCTCGGAGTTCAGGGCTCAAGACCTGTGTAGAGCACATTGTTAACATCGTTGTTTTTAAAAGAAAACATCGTACTCGAATTTCACAGCTTAAAGTTAAATCTTCTATAAGATATGAATAACAAGACATTTTTATCGTATTGTTACTAAAAACTAAATGTCCTACATGCCCACCCACCCCTCCTCGGGCTTTGCCCGGTTCCCCCCAACCCTAACACGTCTGCCCTCGTATATGTGAAATATTTTTTAGTACGGCGTGGAACACCGATAAATTAGATAAATAAAATAAATGTAGTTTTCTCTTTCATCATCATACTATCATTTATAAAAAAATGGTTCCCAGTGTTTAGTCATGTCTATACTGAAACTTAACACTTTCATAGAGGCATAACTTTGCATGAAGTATTGCAGATTCCCCTGCCTCCCTAAAAAATTGCAAACTCTGACATTTTGTATAAAACCGTAAATGCTTAAATAATAGGTATGTTGTAACTCTCATTGAAATAAATGTGTTATGTCTGGTGTTCACGGCATGATATTGGAATAATATTTCCATAGCGGTTACATTTGCAACGATTACTGAAATGCTTATTTCAAAAAGGACCTATAAATTCTGGCGTGGCACGTTAAGTCTCATGGACAAAGCCATGATACATTCAGTGCTTTTTTTGATCTTTTTGAATTCTTCCTGTTACTTAAACCTTCCCATCGGATAATCACTGGTGGCTTATACAACCAAAGCTCAAACCTTCCCAACTTCTAATCACTGGTAGCTTATACAACCAAGGCTCAGACCTTCCCAACTTCTAATCACTGGTGGCTTATACAACCAAAGCTCAAACCTTCCAAACCGCCATCATTGGTGGCTTATACAACCAAAGCTCAAACCTTCCCATCCGCTAATCTCTGGTGGCTTATACAACCAAAGCTCAAACCTTCCAAACCGCCAATCATCGGTGGCTTATACAACCAAAGCTCAAACCTTCCCAACCGCCATCATTGGTGGCTTATACAACCAAAGCTCAAACCTTCCAAACCGCCAATCAGTGGTGACTTATACAACCAAAGCTCAAACCTTCCCATCCGCTGATCAGTGGTGGCTTATACAACCAAAGCTCAAACCTTCCAAACCGCCAATCAGTGGTGACTTATACAACCAAAGCTCAAACCTTCCCAACCGCCAATCAGTGGTGGCTTATACAACCAAAGCTCAAACCTTCCCAACGGCCAATCAGTGGTGGCTTATACAACCAAAGCTCAAACCTTCCCAACCGCCATCATTGGTGGCTTATACAACCAAAGCTCAAACCTTCCAAAACGCCAATCAGTGGTGACTTATACAACCAAAGCTCAAACCTTCCCAACCGCCAATCAGTGGTGGCTTATACAACCAAAGCTCAAACATTCCCACCGCAAATCATCGGTGGCTTATACAACCAAAGCTCAAACCATCCCAACGGCCAATCAGTGGTGATTTATAAAACCAAAGCTCAAACCTTCCCAACCGCCAATCAGTCGTGGCTTATACAACCAAAGAGAACAATGCGATGAACCATTTTAAAAACAAAATGTCAGCAAAGCTGTAGAATCGGCCAATTGTGTTCAAGTTGCATGTAGGGCCCGAAACTAAAAGATGACTTGGTATGATGAAGCCTTATACAAAGATTGAACTCGGTGCAATGAACCTTTTTTCCAAAAATAGTCCGGTAAACTATTTGGACATGAACAGTTCTAATCTTGTCCAAATTGGACGTAAGGGTCGATAACTCAAACATGAACTGTGCATTTTGCACGGTAGAGCAATGTACCAAGTTCCATTCCAATATGACAGACCGTTTGAAAAAAAATCGTAAGTGTATCCAATTTGAACGGAGGAGGGACAGGACGAAAACGTACATAATGTTGCCCAAAACTGGACATAGGAGTCTGAAACTCAAACTCGATTTATAAATTGTCATGGTCAAAGCCATGCCAAGAACCATTTTCAAGAAATTTGTGGAAAGCTTTTGTGATGGGCTGATGAACTGACACACGGGCAGATGGGGTGCAAACACAGTTCCCCTGAGTACCGGTTTGGGACTAATAAATGAAGTGAAAAGCAACACAAAAACACCCACACATTCATCCCCAAATACATCAATACACCCACACATACATCCACAAATACATCAATACACCCGCACATACATCCACAAATACATCAATACACCCGCACATACATCCACAAACACAATTAGTCAAAACCACAGGGAAAGTCAAACAACGTGAAAATTGTACGTGCAAAAACATTGATTCAGTTATTTTCGTTGTTAATCCACTTGAAATGACATCTTGGAATAATTTAAAATGATTAATTTTTTGACAAAATCATTCTAACAACATTTCAACAATCGTCAATGTGGCCTAAAAACGTGTCTTAGTGAGATAAAATTCGTAATGTTTCAGTTACGATTGCCACTGCAACGTTCATAGAAATAATTTTTTCAACGGGGGTAAATAATTAATTAAGATTCGTGAAATAGGCACATAGACGCCCCTTAACATTATGGCTTAAGCAGAATTAGGTAAAAAAGGTGATGTTAATTGCAATTTATGCTGTTGACCGTCTCATATTTTCTCCAGGACATGAAATTATTATCCTGTAAAGTTTCTTTTGAGTGTGAGTATATGTGGTGACTATCAGAACCATTCACCTTTATATAGGCCAAAATACGGCCAAATGTATTTCTTCAATTCATGCTACCGGCCCGGATGGCACAGTTGGTAGAGCGTCCGCTTCTGGACCGGTAGATCCAGGATCAATCCTTGATCGGGTCACACCTACGACTTTAAAAGAGGAAGTTGTAACTTCCTCGCTTGGCGTTCAGCATGAAGGGGATAGTGCAACGACACGTATCAGTATAATGGCTCGGGCAGGACGGCTTACTTGCCTTCGGTAAGTCGTCTCAGTGAAGCAGCACTAAATAAAAGAGCGGTGGAAATCCGCCCTGCAACAAGGAAAAAAATTGTTGAGTACGACGTTAAACCCCAAGCACTCACTCACTCATTCATTTGTCAGCTGAGTGGTTGTTAAATGGTACGACAAACATCAGGCAGAATCAAAATCTGGCTCAGATGATATTGGAATTGCTGACCTGCAATCTTTATAATGTCAATTATTACTCTGTTTGCACTTCCTTAATTTAACTCTCTTGGCGGACTGTTTTTTATGTGTATGGTATATTAGGTGAAACTCGAAGATGTTGTTCGGTCTATGTGCTTAAATGAAAATTAACCAAATCAATAATTCATATCTTGGATTCCACCCCCCGCTTGTTCCACTCCATCCGCCGTCATATGCCCCTGATATTTATTTTGATATGACATCTTTTATGGAACGAACCATTTGGCTGGAGTGTCTTGTCAAGCCCTTCTGTTCTTTATTTCAAGCATTTGTTGTTCTTTAACGTAGCTGTCATTTTCAGGCAATGTTCTGGTAAGGAATTACTTAACTGACATCAGCTGTGAAAACGAACTGTCAGAGGACCTTTCATGCACTTCCGTTTGGGAATTGGCTAATGTCATTGTGCACTTCTTCATTAAATATGCCCCTCGAAGGGAATTTATCTGACCTCGTCCGGGTAGCCGAACAGCAGGTTATTGGTCATCTTGGATTTGCATTGGATGGTGGAGTCTACCTCAGCTTGTTCTTTAAGGATCCTTTGAGACTGACAAAAACTTACTCTGGTTGCTTAGTTATGACATGAATGGTAGAAATAACTAACTGCTGTTCAGTTGTCCAAGCTTCAAAATGCCCCAAACAAAACATTCGTTACACGACATGCAGCCTGAATGCAATACCCGTAATGTATTTTTACACTTTTTTCCCCAAACAATAATATGAACAACTGACCACCCATTAGTAAACACTCTGTGGGCTATGGTGAAAATAAGGAAATGGAAACCACGCGTCTATTAGTGGTAATTTTTCATGTATTTCACCCAACAGCGTGTGATTATTGCCAACTGTCACAATGTCGTCTGGTTTTACTCCCCATGCTGTAGTCTTTTATATGGCATTCCTGCATGCACCAGGATTCTGCTGGTGGACTAAGCATCCCCTGCATGCACCAGGATTCTGCTGGTGGACTAAGCATCCCCTGCATGCACCAGGATTCTGCTATTGGACTAAGCATCCCCTGCATGCACCAGGATTCTGCTGGTGGACTAAGCATCCCGGAGGACTGGTTCATTTACATTGTTTTCATGTGATTGTTTATTAAGTCTGATGGCATCACATCATTCTGAGTTATTCTATACAAGTGACATCTAATAAAAATCACAATTAACATCATGGTACCAGCGAGGATGTGAAGCATTTTCAAGAATAGTTAGAATAAAACCCTAACTTAGGTCAATCGCCAAGAGGCCGGACTCACCGGTCACTTGTGACCATTTATCAGTAATGGCAGTCGTCGCTGCTCTGTCTTGGCTCTCTGCGCTGTAGTCTTGTATATTGATTTCGCTGAAGTAATTATAGGAGCTTGGAGCGCATCTCCAGCCATTTGTTTAAACTCTTGGTCATGTAATCTCTTGGCATCGATTGACGCATTGACAATTGTGTAAATGGAAAAGCCCTAAGCCACGCATATAACCTTTCGAAGTTATTTTCATTATTTGTCTTAGAAGTTATTTTTGTTTTTGTTTCCCGTAATCCATCCAAACATTATTATACAAGTGTTAAATAATTAACGTCATTATATGTAACGAAAGAGCTCCTCCCGAGACAACTCCAAACCACTAGCACATGGCTACCACAAACACAGACACCTTAACTGACTGTCTATTCGCCTAAGGCGCGTGAGATTGTTTACAGTACGTTGCCACTTCAAGTGTTCAACGTGCTATGTGTGAACACTGGTGCGATATAAGACAAATGCTAAGAATCGCATGCCATTTCGCATGTTCTACATCTGTTATAACTAAAGAAATATGTATATATAAATAGACTTGTAGGTCACTTGAGGTCACTACATGTCGTACTCCGTTAAAAGTGCACTAGCTTAGGTGATACATGTGTGTTGTTGCCCTCATTTGCCTAAACCTTCCGCCGTTCGGCCATTAAACAGTGAGGTCACAGGCTCGAATGCAGAACAGGCCCAGCAATTAGGAAGCTTGGTACCTACCTAGCGCAGAGTATTTCTTTTTTCACTCCACGTCTGACCACGTTATTACTGGTTTGTTTTTGATTAGGAGTGTATAGAGCGCCTGACCAGCTAGATAAATAAGACTTAGACTATGTTGGTATGCTCTGCACGATAAGTACCAGCATGTTTGTGAGAAGGATTGCTTGCCTGCAAATATAAACACTGTCTATTTGTAAGGCTTATCAGACGTATTCCTACTTGCCCCTCAGGGCACTGCCCCTTATGGCCCATGTGTATGGGTGAATGACGATCATCTTCCCTTCATCATACTCAGCCATGTTGATGGCGAAGTGTCTGAGAACCACCCCTGAAGCTCGACTGCACTTCACGACAACGATAAACTTATAGACCCTGCTTGTTTCCGCTTCCTAATGTAGGAGACCATTGATCATGTGGTTCGATACTGTGCTGTTTGGAGCAATGAGATAATGTGCATGTCAACACACCCTTTCTTGCCACAAACCAGTGAGGCTTAAGCACCGCATTCCGACAGTGGTTGTACCCTAAGAATGTCCCTGTGAGGCTTTTATAATTACATGTATGTTTCAACAGCCGTCGCCAAAATGGTTTGTCAAGGGTTATGTTGACTTTGCCGAAACTTTGCTGGTCAATGCAAGCGCTAAATTTTGACAATTTTGCTCATAGATCAAGTAGATCACAAGAACGTTGTGCGTTTTCTTACGTTTTTTAATCATGTAAATATCGAGGTGACCTGGTTCATACCCAACCTTCAGTCAGCCGTGGCATGAAGTAGAGCACTCTGTGTTTTATAACTCTTATAGAGGAAAAATGTCCTCAGTCTCCAGCGACCTGATTGTGCTAAGTGCCGTCTGCTTCCGGAGAGGAAATTTAGCACACAAAATTTAATTGAGCTTAATATACAGAAGAGAAAGGGAAATTCCCGCCGGCCAAACATTCTGATCACGAGAAAATCATCACTGGGGAAATCCATCAGTGACCCCAGCCGTAATAACGACTAAGCTGGACAAGTGCTTAAATCTGCAGCAGTAAAATATTACTCAAAAGTGTGGAATTATTCCTCCTCACTCGCTTTTATTTGATTATGTTGGAGTACCATCGCCATTTGGTAAAGGTGAAATAATGGCCCACACTTTCGAGCAAATAAAACCCCATTTATATGCCGAGAGCAAATAAGCGGAAAGACTGCTTTTTAGATTACGAGATGCCGCGTTTTTGACATCGGTGTGCGTTTGGTTTCCCCGCTAGGACCAACATCTGTTGGTTTAACCCTGAAAGAACGAGGACACTCCAAATTTTTGACTACTTCAACCAATAGTGCTGTGGTAAACTATTCGTGAAAAGGTCACACGGGGGCAAGAACAAAGGGTCTGCTAAAAGCATCTGTCCCCCCCCCCCAAAAAAAAAAACTCTTGATGTACCCTTGTGAAATTTAAAAACTAGCGTTGAGTTGCTCTGCGATATCTCTGGCACAAAATTGACTCTGGATCGCATTAACATTCAGCAACGGATTGGGACATAGGTCTCCTTTTTTTCTAAAATAGTGCTTAGGTGACATTGCTTTACATTTATGCTTATATTTACGCGCTGTCACTGGGAACTCGGTTTAAGCCTGCACATCACTTGTAAATGTTTCAAGCGCACCCATTGCCAATAAAATGGAAACGAAAGTGGTAAAGCTTTTGCCGAAGTATCTTGTGGTAAATACAAAACTAAGCATGCGGTCTAGTATTTCTGAAAACACTTTTGCTTTAAATTTTCGAAGATGTTTATGTGGAAATTTACGGATTCATCGTGGTGGCGACATGAGACTAACGTTATACTTAGGCATTGTACTTAGGCGTTAGAATTTTCAGCTTCTTTTTTATTAACTTACCTGACGCGACGCTTGCTAGACTCATCAGAAAGTTATATTAATTTACAAAATATGCCAGATGTACAGGTAATGAATATCGTACTTATAAGAACATGAGTACCGACTTTGACTCTATGACAATATCACAGACGACCGCATAGAGACTAAAACTAGATCAGCGACGACAATGTGACAAATACTCAATTGTGCACACAAAATCCAGTGTTGGTTTCATTTAACACAGTCTTTTCTAACTACGCCAGAATAAACTTACATGTCCGTTGGGACATTTTGAAGGAAAATTGTATTGATAAACAAGATATGTCTCTCAGACAGGAGTTTTTATCTAAGCATGAAAACACCCATATAAACAAGGTATTCTACCATTTCCAACCACAAATGCGCAAACTTGTCTATTTTTTTGGAGATAACGTCACATGTAATAATTTAAGGACAACCAGTGTCCGGAAACGGTAAAGCAGTTATATGAAGTAGCATCAAGTTGTGTAAATGAACACCATTTTTTCGCTCTTTATGAAGTGCGCTTGTTTACCTGAAAGAGCAAACTATGTCAACCAATAAATCGTTAGCGTTGACCTTTTCTCGCCTTATTTTACCCGAATCCGTAGGACTGCGAAAGGTTTCATGTTTTCATTTGTTCATTTGCTAGAGCACTATGTTACCTTAATTGCTTTTTGTCCATTCACTTTTGTACACGCAACGTGGGACTGCTTTTGATCACCAGCTAACTCAGGACTCGAATGTTGGCAGCGTGTCAGATCACGTGGCATCACCATGACGATAATTCGTCTCTGGCAAAAAATCTGCAGTGTCTTTTTATGGTACCCAGTCTCTCTGGAGACGGGAATTTGTGAGAAATTGTGGCTGGCTTCCAGACGGAATCTGATCTCTTCCATGGCTTGTATGGAGACTGTCTCGTTAACAAACTGGTCCCGGGGACAAACGGTTGGTGATGGGTTTAGGCCATGGATGCTCTCTTCCACCTGTGTGTATATGATTAAAGTGCCGTAGAAGTCGTTTTGAAGTAAAACCTCCGGCAAATATCTCTACAGATATAAATCATGCCTGATTCAGACGAGATAAAAACAAAAGCCAGGTTCAGGGAACTTTTATCCCTGACTGACAATTGTATAAAGCCTCTCTCATTTGTAAGAATGACTACATGGGCTTGTTTTGCAATGCTGGGTTCCCAGCTTCCATATCAAGTCAAGACATTCCAAAGATGAAAATTTTTGTTTGTGTGTCTTTTGATTAATATATGAACTACTTAGAAACTACCACAGCTCTCGTTTTACTGTCCATGCTGTAGTCTTTTATATTTGACATCCTTGATCCTGATACCACACATTTACATATATTTCGTGTTAGTACCCTTGGACGGCCTTAAAGTATCTTAAATTTAGTAATGTATTCGATTGGTGTTTTTCGTCGGAATGAAGAATATTTTCACTTGTACGATGGTGGCCAGTATTCTTTTGGGAGGAAACCAGCCATAGCCGGGAACACACGATCATCCGCAGGTCTCTGCAGACCTTCCCACGCACTACTGGAGAGGAAGCCAGCTCGAGCTGTACTTGAACTCTCAGGGATCGCATTGGTGAGAGGCTCCCCAGTCAGTCCGCTGCCTCGAAACGTTTTTCCTAGTCGGCCACGGAGGCCACTCGTTTGTTAAATTCCACAGTAAGAATAACACTCTGGTTGGCAAATATGAACATAGCGTTCAACACCTTGGTGATCAGTGTCATATTTGTATATCTAATTCAGCTCATGTATTCGACGTGGAAAGTATTCACAGAATACAAGTTTGAAATTTGAATTGGATGTCATACCTGAGTATATTAACTCAGTCATCCCCCTTGAGTCATTGAAAACCGTTGCCTGTTTGTCTCTCACATGTTGTTATTCATGTATTATTTTTTACAAATTCCCTTGGGAACCGGTGCTTTACGTTGTGTTTGGAAATGGGTCTTATTATTGGCTTGGAAAGCCACTGGTACACAAATTTCGGACGTGACGGTCAGAATCAGTATTGATTCATTACAGGTGTCTGTTTGAGGCAACCCGTGATTTAGTTTATTCTTAATCATGTTAACTGTTATCTTGGAACTTAAACAAACATTTTTCTCGCAAATCAAGGAAAGATTTAGCAAACACTGTGAACCATAAAACCTTCGGGAAAGATGAAAAGATTGACCAATTCCACAGTAGCCCCAAACCCTTGGGTGTAATGCTTGATAAAGACCTTTCAACCAAAGTGTTTTGCTGTCACCTGTTGTCATGGGAATCCCACTTCTTTATATCTGGTCATTAAAGCCGATGCAATGGCACTAAAACAACCGATTGACTTAAGCGTCATAATAGAATTTATGACTTATGGCTACAGGTTTTCGTGTAGGCGGCGGAATGTTTACTTTACATTCCAAACTGATGCATGTAGACTTTATTATGTCTTCATCAGTTTCCTGGTGGCGTCAGTTCACTTCGTCTTTGTAGAAGATGGGCTGTTATTGAGGAAACCCGAAGGCGATATAATTTTTATAGTTACATCAAGCCCATTGGACACCGACATGTTTGGTTGCTTGGTTTCCGTGTCAGGGAGTTATGGCTCATGGCTCGGCATATACACACCTTCAAATCAGTCAATCACTTACTAAACGGGACAAATTAATCACCATCACAGACCATTATTTTGCCTCACTACAGGCGCCAAATAGTATCTTTGGATTCTCTTTGAGTAGTTTGATTGAAGAAGAATGTAACTTTGTTTGGATTTGCTAATAAGTTATATGACCTAAAAGGGAGATTCTCTAATCGCCAAACGCGATTGTAGATGGCATAAAGGTTGATCCGCCTCCTACATCATCGTTCACCTTAGGAAACGGCCTTGCGTGTAACAAAATCAGTATAGAATCATTTAAGCTGTGTAATCTCAAAGGAACACTTAAGGTTTGGTGTCATGTAACAGTGACGTGAGAATCTGTACCACCAAACTTGTATCAACTCTCTTAAAGAAAGCTCTGCAAGAAGTACTGTCATTTTGGAATAAGTACTGTTGTGCACTTGCGAAAAATTCAGGTGTCAGCTGTATGTGGATACTTAAAAACTCCAAACGTCTTACTGAAGAACTAGACGCTGTATACATACCGTAAAAGGACATGTGTACTTGGGATTTCTCCACTCTCTATACTACAATTTCTCTTACGGATTTAATGGATGGAATTCCATTACTTATTGTTTCGGTGTTTAAAAAATCGGTCAGCCCGCTATATTAACTCCGAGGCAACAAGGCCCACTTCACTTCCATTACATACAGAGGTTACCATTTATGGAATGTTTCCATTTTCATTTAGTGGCTTGAATTTCTCATAAATAACATCTATGTGAAGTTCGGGGAAACCATATACCATATATGTCCTACTTATACCTGCTCTTGTACGAATGCGACTATGTGCAGAAACTATTAAGGAGTAATCAATCCTCACCAGTCCTGATGATTTTACAATGAGTATAATTTTCTTGTAAGTAAATATGGGCAGAGCGTCCAGAATCTCTGGCGCTCTGCTTCATGATTGTGTCTAATTCCGCTTAACCCGGGACTAGGGGCGGTATGTTCATCGTGTTGAACTAGATCGACACGTTGGATATATGAAGAGTTGCAATCAAAGCGTAACTGAGATACATATTTTGTTATCGACAACTGATATTTTAGCATGGGACACGATTTGAATACGAATTTCACTCAGTCGCCTAGAACATATCCCGACACTTTCGATGAAAACTGTTGACTGCTTCTCTTTACATGATTTCGTGCCATTTTCGTAAATTCTTAGTTCTTTGGTGGTTTGTCTTATACGTCGTTTTTGTGAATTGGCCTTGCGAGTATTGACCTTGAACGTCCTTAATGGTTGACGGCTGAAATACGAATGTCTGTTTTGATGCATGGATTCCAACAAAATAACATAACTGTAAATACTACAGTCAACCGTTCTTGAGTGGGTTGGTGGGGAATATTGTAGAGAAGTGCTTTGAGAATGTGTCATAGCTGGTAAATGGTTACACTTAAGCGGTGAAATACGACTCACTACAATTTGCCTCAGCCAGGGATTTATTCTAACTGTTCATGTCAGTGCATAAATAGCAGCAATTTACACTCCGGCTCTTAACGACACTTAACGACACTTAACGACACTTTCCACCGTTTGTATAACACACGGTTTTCTTACATCTGTTAACCTTCTACTTGTGATACATTGACTTTTATAGGGCGGCCCATCCAACGATGATAAAACACAACGCCGTTCCATTCGCCGATGATCCTATTTCGTGTTAACTAAGACGAGTTAAGCGATCGGCTCTCGATTTAGAAGACGTTAGATTACCAGCAATTTGTGATACAGATCGATCAAATCGGTCTGGTCAGTCACGCACATCCATTACATGTTACTCGCGCTTCAAAGGCGCCGAGGTGTAGGTTGACCTAATTCGTCTGCCATGTATTCCCTGGATATTTTGTCAGGATGAAACACTGGTATAGCAATTACCAAGTGGCCTCTAGTTGTCTGTGACTAAGTACGGCTCATTATTTCTCTGTAACCCAAAAGTACGGTTCACCGGTTGTCTGTAACCCGAAGGTACGGTTCATTAGTTGTCTGTAACCCAAAAATAAGGTTTACGGCATGTAAGGTTCGTCGGTTATCTGTAGGCAAGTACGGTTCAATGCTTCTCTGTAACTAAGGACGGTTCAATGCTTCTCTGTAACTAAGGACGGTTGATTTGTTGTCTGTAACGAAAAAGTGCGGTTCACTGGTTGTGTGTAACGAAAAAGTGAGATTCACTAGTTATCTGTAAGCAAGTAAGGTTGATATGTTGTCTGTAACGAAAAAGTGCAGCTCATTGAAACCAAATACCAAGTATTAGTTCAGACAAGGGCATCGCCATTTTGTTTCAAATGTTTTTATCAAATGAATCTACCAAGAGTCTATGAGCTCTTTACATCACTGGTTATTAACAGGTATTCCATCCTGTACTGAAATTGTTTGCTACTAGCTGTACCAGCTGTACTCATCGGATTAGGATTATACTGAGACCGAGGTTCGTCTGACATCATCTTTTGTTTCACTGCCCTCCACGCATTACAATACATAAATAATTGTATCTTTACACCGTGCATCCACGATGAAAGCCTTGTGTTTGCTTTTATTAAAACCCCGCAATATAAATCATCCAACTAAAACTCGTTTGTCAAGGGCTTTTAACCAAATCCCTGCACGAGAAAGTGGCATGTTATGTATGCATACAAAGGTCGGAATCTTTTCAAGATATAAGTGTCGACCGCTTTATCGTGTTGCCTCTAGTGTAGTGTTATGGTATTGGAGGTCATGAAAAAAGGTTAACAAGTGGTGTTAATCCGGACTAGAATCCGAATATTTCGAATGTTTTCAGCAGGTTTACGACTGGGTTTTGTTATTCCTTCAGTGGTTTTGAACACTGCGTACGGTGACTATGATGACAATCCATTATCCCTGGGGCCAGGGGGTTACTTTACTAATGGGTCCTTGAAATCTGGCCGGCTATTATTCTCAATTTCCGCAGATTCTCAGTCTGGCTGGAGTGATCCGTTCTGTGGTCGACGAGTGATCGCGTGGTCGTGGCCCTCGATCCACATTGTAAAGGGTGTTCACAAGGACACCAAGACAATTGAATACACGTAATAAGAGATTTACATGGACTGTCATACTGAGCTCCGTGTACTCAGCAGCGTTGGCTCCATTGCTCCAGAGAGCTGTTATTCCCAGTAAAGTCACCTAAGCTTACACTGTCGGTGACAAACCATTAACTGCGCATGTTCTGTAATAAGTTCAATAAATCATTGGTTATAACCCTCTACTAACATGCGCAGAGGTTACATCTCCGTAATATATATGAAATACTGATAAAGTTGCGTAAAACACTTAGCGCCCATTAAATGTAATACGTTATGAACAGGAGTGTATCAGTTACGTGTAGGTGACAATACACCGTTGTGGAATGTAAGTAGTTACTCATATTCAAATATAAAACGCTTTACATAACCCCTTATATAGGTTATGTAAATTAATTCTATTTGACGGACACAGCGTTTAATCACATTTATCTCCCTTGTAAACATTCTAATTAATTCTTTGGTTAATATATGATCCCAATAGGCCACCATATATCAAGTAGATTCGGTTAATGTGCGATTCTGACAGCAGAACTTGTAGTTCTGGTTAATGTATGACCCCAGTAGGCCACCATATATCAAGTAGATCCGGTTAATGTGCGATTCTGACAACAGAACTTGTAGTTCTGGTTAATGTATGACCCCAGTAGGCTACCATATATCAAGTAGATCCGGTTAATGTGCGATTCTGACAGTAGAACTTGTAGTTCTGGTTAATGTATGACCCCAGTAGGCCACCATATACCAAGTAGATCCGGTTAATGTGCGATCCCGACAGCAGAACTTGTAGTTCTGGTTAATGTATGATCCCAGTAGGCCAGCATAAAACGTGTACTTCTAGACCAGTGGCGTCTAATAAATTGCAGTTAAATCTAATTCTGCTTGAAGCCATATTTAAACATTTACATGATCATTTACAAAAATACCCTAGCTGAGAAAAGAGGCTGAACTTCACCAGTTTCGTGTGACCATTTGCCAATTGTCACACTAAAGTCGTTTATCTGATTTTACTCTAATTGATTTTTGCTTGAATTCATTATTCACCAATTACATGTAAGTAAGTCAGTAAAAGAGGTAAAGTGCCAAACTTGTTACAAACAATGGATTATGTAACGAATAAAATTGCATTAAAGAGTAACTGGCTGGAAAAGAAACCCCTGGGGGCTGCATCTATCTCTTTGCTGTTCTTTAATACGGCGATAGGGGCTGTATAAAATGCTATTATTTCAGCATTTACCGTTAGAATAAGACCCCAACCGATGTAAAATGACAAGCGTGTTACCTTTTGCCACGTCACTGCTCTTATTTTACTCTTTACCCAATCCTCGTGGTAAAAGGTCTGGTTCTGGATGACATATGATCCGAACAAGTCACCATAGAGCAAACAGTACTTGTACCATTCAGTGGTTGAATTGTGAATAAAGATAACATTTTCATAGGCCAAGGCAGAACACATTTCAAATAACATTCCCTGATTACCCCTTTTATTTTGTTATATTTTTGTTTTATAGAAAGGGCAAGAGTAAAAAAAATTGGAGGCACTTTTGGTAATTTTTTTGTTATCATAGGCATGGTATTAATGCTTTGGCTTCCTCTTTGATCAAGTCAGTCAGTGATGTCATGTTTTTTTATGGACCAAATCTGAATACCAATCAGTCGGCTTGGCTGTAGTCAGGCATATTTAGTTATATTTCGTGTCACGTACTCATGAATAGCAACTATTAGAGTACATTCTGTGCAGGAATTAGCTATTGGCTTTAGAATATTCGTTACTGTTACAAGCTGTTGTGAAGAGAACAAAAGAATATCTGGTCTTTGATGTTTTGATTCTCTTTCCATGTTTTATGTAATTTATTGATTATACCCATCGCATAACTATAGCTGACGTGCTGACAAACATATTCTGGAAATATGTTTCATCAATATGCAGGCACTCGTTAGCTGCATTGCTTCGATAAACTATAGCAATGGCAGTTCAAAGCTGGCATAACTACAGGCCTTTATTTTTCCTGTAAACGTAATTTGTGTCAACAAAGGCCGTGAACAATTTGCTTGCTTATAAATCGGTTTTCAGATCCTCAGATGAAATTCTTCTTTCTTGCCAGTTCAGTTACTGAAACCACATATAACAGTTGGTGAAGCTTATTAATAATTATGGTTTAGCGCCAACTCGACAATATTGCTGGGGAATAGTTGCCTTCTGAGTCTAAATTTCGACCCTGGGTCAGGGTTTTGAGGGTAAAGTCGTCTTCTGTCCATTTTGAGACGTTGACCGCCAGCAATGTGGAATAAGCTGCACCTCCACACCCATGCATCTCAGTTTGCTTTATGATATACTTGAAATTATGCTATTCTTTTAGAAACCAAGATGAACTCTATTTTTTTTCCAGTTGCCCTCGTCATCTCATGCCTGCTGTGACAATGATATTACTGCTCCTGCATTCGATGATATCATCTTAATTCTAGTGCCTTTTTTGCGACATTGACTCATTAAACTAGTTTACTATGGAATAGTAACACAAATTCTGCTTACTGTATGGTGTTACCATTCCTCACATGCATTGTACTGTTTAACGAGTTATTCTTTGCTGTTCCCTGCAGTGCACACGACTTTACACAGAAAAACAGAATAACCATTTGCTCATTTCTCACAATTTTGTAACCGAAATTCTCCAGTTCACACAACCTATTGAACGCTACATATTGATTCCGCTTGCATGATAATGTTCCAGTAACACACCCCTACAGAAAATGCCTGCGCACAAAATCCCCCCCGTAGAAAATAGCCCCCGTAGATTATGGCACAGAAAAAAAAACAACCCTTGTTTCTAAAGAAGACAGCTTAACTACTACGGCTGTAAGATTTAACCTTGGATTGTTTGTGCAACTGATCGCGAAGATTTCTGCATGATTATTTTTTTAATTCGGATATTGAGTGATTGATTTGATTTTATTTGATTGGTGTTTTACGCCGTACTCAAGAATATTCACTTATACGACGGCGGCCAGCATTATGGTGGGAGGAAACTGGGCATAGCCCGGGGGAAACCCACGATCATCCGCAGGTTTCTGAAGACCTCCCACGTACAGCCGGAGAGATACTGATTTTTCAAAAGCAGATAAAAAGGGGGAAATCCTATTATGTGCACTATTCTACAAAAGGCGCGACAGTTGCTAGTGAAACGCTGTTACAAATTACGTCAGAGAAATGCTTATTGCTGTCACTGATGCCAGATACGCAATGTGTGGATTCTGATTTAACTTTGTTCATGTGACCTCTATCAAGCTCTCTATCAAGACAGCCACTGGAAATGCAATGTCATTCATCACTCAAACGAGTCCAGCTTACATCAGATATGATCACACAGGGTTGATCTGGGTAGATCTGCCCTTTGCGCTGGGGCCCGCAGACTAAACACTCGGAGGGATTTAACGCAATGCTCATAAATCCTAATGGTATAGTGCTTATATTTGTTTTGGGATTTCTCAGGTACGTGTGTGATATGGTTCTATCAGAGGGACACGCCCAACTTATGCCTAGGGATGCCCTGGTCCCTCCTGATGCAGTAGCCGCCATCCACCGACGAGGTAACCCTAGTCTCCCCCGTCTGGAGTCAGCCGTAGAGGCTGATATTTTAAGTCTCTTCATCAGTTACAGGCCATACTCATGTTGAACTTGCTTTTTATTCTCTCTTAAATCTCTTTTTATTATTGTATTTATTTTTTATTATTTATAAATGCATTTTTCTATGTCCATCTTACGTGGTCGCATGCATTTCGTCAATATATCTCTTTGCGTTTATAATCTTTGTTGATCTGTTGTGCCAGTTTGCCATGTTGATTCTGTGTAAAGGTAAATTGAGACGTTTTACTTTTCATAAATGCTACTGTATACGGTACTGAATTGTTCCCTGCAGGTACTCCATCAAACGTGTTGAACAGAGTGATTCGAGCAGCTTAAAGGCGACCATGAATACCAAACAGATGTTACCACTGGTGGAAACAATAATGTCCGTAGATATGAGATCCAGTTTCTCCAACCAAGTGGAAATAACGTCTCTGAAGTGAAAATGAGATACGAGCCAGCTGTAATAGCCCTTGCCGTCATGCTAATCCGGTTGTCTCTTCTGATCTTCTAGCCGGGTTGAGATTCCATGCTGCCTCAAGATTCATGGACTATTACTCACCGTCAGGCTCCCTACATCAGATCTGGTGAATCAACAAGGTGGAAACCGGTCACTTAACTTTGCCTGTGTTACTTCATTGAAACGGTGTGAATCATTTAGTGCTATGTAAAAGTGTTTATCTCTTTGCTAAACCATTGTCAGGAACATATCTAAACTGAAGAGCAAAACTAAAGTGCCATTAAAGTGATTTCACCGTATTGTGTATCTGAACCCCTTGTAAACCCAGTCTATATTTGTTTAAATGAATATGGTTTGGTATGTAAGAATTTTAGGCACTGGTGCGCAGTTCCATCAAGGGTATTTCCTGTTGTACGACAATGGTTGCTTTTTAATCCAGGTTTCTTATAGACTTTGTATTTATGACTTTTTGGCATCTCCACGCTTGACATGGCACTTGTCACGACACTTGTCACGAAATGTCTAAAACAGTCTGTTAAATGTTTTGTATTCTTTCTTCACTGACCATTAAAATTTCCTGGAGATCAGCAAAGGCGTTACTGCGGAAGGTCCCCGGGTTTCTCCCTGGAGGTCAACAGAGGCGCAAATGCGAAGGTCCCTGGGTTCCTTACCGAGGAATAGTGTCAATAGAGGCGTTACTGTGTGAGGTTCCCATGTTCCTTCCCGGAAGTCAGCATAGGCGCCACTGCGATGGGTCCCCAGTTTCCTCCACGGAGGTCGCCAGAGGCGCCACTGCAGAAGGCCCTCGGGTGTAGCCAAACACTGATCTTAGAACTGAATAGTAAATGATGAATGACCATCTTGTCTGTGCTGCCAGCGTAGAGCCTTTCCAGAAACCTGGAGACGGTGACAAACTGTCTGTATAATGACAGATCGGGCTGCTGTGCATATTCTGCCGACGATGTCTGAAGAATAAGTCTAGACTCTTCGTATTATGGACACAACATAATCTTAGCACGAATTTTATGATTAGGTACATGGTTCATAAAATAACTGATGTTAGTGTTAAAAAAAGGCTGTGCTCACGTACATCATAATTATAAAAAGTGCTGGATTAGCGCTTTCTCTTAAATTACTAATCTTTAATTAAAATATGTCCTTCACGATCTCACGCTACTCGCTAACATCATATTCAGAGTTCGACATAAGTGATGGCCAGATATGTATTTTTGATAAGACATTATTCACAATCATATTCAATGATAACTCTGTATTAAATCACCGAAACCCATCATAATAAAATACCCAGTCACGAGAAGTCAATCACATTTTATTTCATAAATAATAATATATTTTCTGTCATACATAAAAGAAACTTCCGCAAATAATTATCCCAAGTGATACTGTATCCAAAGAATGGAGAAATGTTGCCAATTGTTTGGATAAGACAGAAGAATATAGTCAAACGTATGACATATTGTATAAAGGTAATTCATTAAATAAAGGTTATTTAAGGTTATTTCATTCGTAGCATTGCACAATACAGGATGCCTTGTATATAATCTAAATGTTTGATGTGCTGACCTTTTAATATTTTATTATGGCTTTGATTTCTGTTTCCCCTACCGCTTCGGTGGGCTAATGATTAGGGCGTCGGCCTTGAAGTGGTGAGACCCGGGATAAAACCCCCGTCGGGTCATATTAAAGACTTTAAAAAAGGTATTTGTTGCTGTCTAACTTGACGTTCAGCGCTGAGAGGTTAGAGCAAGGAAACATGACTGGTCTGACTGGTGTCAGTATAACGTGACTGGGTGGGGTGTCATGTCTGGTGTCTTCGGCATGATACTTCAGTGGCGACAGAACTTAGGTGAAATGGACTCGCCCTGCCACAAGAAGACACAGTATATATACACACACCTAATGACTCCTCGTCCTCATAGACTGAAAATCTGTGTAGTTTATAATATTGCAAGCTAAAAGTAAGGCCAAAGTAATGACCAGATGTTTACATAGATACTCCAAGTTATTATTGCAAAGTTTTAAAGCAATGGACATCTGCTGTCTTGACACTGCCGTTTTTGCTTTTGGGCTAAAGTAACCTTTCACTGTGTTAATGATGCTCACGTTCGTCATCTGTCAACATTTCTGCCTCTAACGCTCTGATGGCAAACAGTCAGTAACAGATAACGGTAAATAATACAGGCTGTAATTTCCTGCCACCAACAGACACGTAACCTCTTAGTCACATTGTCAGTTTTTTCTCTGCAGCCAATGGATTCGTGTGACACATATCTGTATTGTGCTTTAAGGAACAGTTGCAATCACCACCCGGATGAAACACATTTCATATCTGTGATGCACTTAAATATCAGACATAAAACATTGCCTACAATATGATATGACTCCATGCCTAGAATATTGTCCATCTGTGAGACCAAAATCGAGGGACGATTAGGTCTTTAATGACATGCACAGTTCAATGTAGTGTATTTCACTTGTATGGATTAGATTCAGCGTTGCTTTCTAATATGTTTTGTTTTCTGACGCCCTAACCAGGTTTAGGGAGTGTGGTAGACGACCATTTCAACTGACGATTGAACTGCTTTAGCCCTCAGTGTTCCACACTCGTCTGAACTATGGAACAAACCTTTACACAATTATTCGACTGCAGATGTGTACAATACGAAACGCCTCATCATTGATCCAATCGATAATTTGAGAACAAGGATTTGAGATGATCGAATGTATTTTCATTCTGTATATTACAGTTCTGCTTGACTGCTTGACACACGTTCCAAAGCATTTCATCGCAGAGACACGTGAACTGTTAGCATTGCCAATTAGGCATGGACAATTCCTTCTTTTATGAAAATCTGGTGTGGTGAATTCATATTTGCTGTGGCCTCCGTAACTGTGCTTTTGTGATGATAGTGAATAAAGTGTATTTAACAAGAGCCAATTCTTCTCGGTCTTTACGACATAAGAATGGCATTGTCAGTAGGTGGCAGGAACAAAATGATATGTGTGGCTGATTAGACATGTAACTAAATAACAAGCCCTTTCATGTTATGTTGCGAAGGGCATAATGAAATATTCAATATGAACAGGTGTTTCCAGAGAATTTGAAATTCAGAGACATAACCAAATTCTATGTGAATACATGTTGTTGTTATTATTGTTGATTCGTTATTTATGATTTACTTCTTTCTCGCGTTGAATACGGAAACTAATGTTTTCCAAAGTAGTTAAAATCCTTGCTGTGCGAACTGATGATAGCTTTCTCTTCTAAGAATTACTATCTTTATTCACCTTGGTTTTGTCAGGTCAGTCACAAAATGGATGATACTGTTAACTGCTGATGGGGTTTATTGCACATTTGTGATCATTTATCTCTAAGTTTATTTAATAGGTGATCTCACGACTTATCCAGACACACAGCTTTTATAAATGTATAGCTTCAATAGTGATTTCTTAAATGTAATCATAATATGACCATTTTACAACATTGTGAAATTCAAAATCAAGCCACATTGTAAAGCGGTAGTCAGAATTTATGAGCAATAATGATAACCATATTCATTTGCTGTTTTTAGGAGCGGGGTCGGGTGGGGATGGGAGGTGGGGGGTCGTGTTATGTGTACACGTGCGTTAAACAACACTATTCAACATTTCCCACCGGAACAAGACTCATAATTTCAGTAAGGTTGTAAATGTAAGTTGTTGTTTCTTGTTTACTTGTTGAGGTCATCTTTTTGCTGTTGTTGTTATTTTCTTGGCGTGAGTATTATGGATAAATTGGCAGAATGTCAGATGGTGAATTCTCATGAAACGTTCTAATCAACAATGTTTAATGGTACTCATAAATGTGAGCTACGGTGCTAATTCCGTCAGAACAGGATTTCGGTCAATATCTTTGACCACAGTTTTGAGGCCTTCATGTGATATACTCTCTAAAGAAAAACCCTTTGATGTCTGAATGTTTTATGTTCAGTATTACAACACTCAGCTTCAGATACTCTCTAGATCTGACAGCTACAGGAGGGTATTTATCAGATATGACAATCTATTTTCCACGTTCTCCTGTTATTACCTATATAATATAAATCTCTATTTTCGTACATGTGCATCGTACAGTTCTGGTTAATTGTTGTAATACTGGTCTACAAAACCTTAATGTGTGAATTGAATGTTAATACCTTAATTGAATGTCTGTAGTTATACAATAAACATCGATGTTGACTTTGCTCTTGTCCTTTTTCCGTATGATCGTATTTTATTCAGACTATTAGTAATAATGATTTCATTGACTGATGAATCATGCCAATCAACTTTTTGGTTACTTTTTGGAAGAAAATAAAGACTTTGAAATGAAGAAACATCCATGATCAAAGCCATTTCTGACGAGTCAAAATATAAAACCTCATTAAAATGTTTAGTTTTTGACGCTTGAAGTTGACGTTTTGGCACATTTGTGTCAAGATAACATTGTTGAAATTAAAAAAAATATATATAAGCCCCAAAAATAAGCCCATAAAGAGGGTTTCAAATTTTGATTTTGGTCAAAAATGACTTTTTAGAATAGGACCCTGTTTGTAGCTCAGGTTGTCGACTTTGCTCCGTCTATAACTCATACTCCGTAAGCTTCCCCTAAAAATAATTTCTATTTCTAACGTGTTCTTACAGCTTGACTGAATAATTCCAAGTTTGCCTAAACTGTGCAAAACCACACTAAGGTTATACAATAATTTCATGTTAACTTCTTTGTTGTCGTTTGTCCCACATCAGATATCTATCTTGGTCAATGTTATATAAAACATTTTGTCACGTTTCATCACTGTTTTATCTTTCAAAGAATGTTTCTAATAATGCTAATGCTAAACATTGCGAGACAAACTTGGGATTACTGCATATTTAAGCTGTTTGTCAGAAAATGGATGGGGAATATATTTTGTTTCAATTAGTAATCCCCACCTCTCTCTTACACACTCTGATTACGACGTCTTGATAGTTACTTAGTAAAATTTGTACACTGTAAATCCCGAATTATATATATATGTAAACTTTCCATCCTGTTGCTAGCACTTTTGTGTTCACCATGTCAAAAGCTAAGCTTAAAAATCTCTTTCCTTCTCTAGCCTAATCTTGGAAAGAGACCACTAATCATCATTTGTCCTAGGGGGCTAGGGGCAAACAAGCTTTTAATTTTCATAAATGTTACATGATGGCATTAGCACTGAACAGAGAATCATCAGTTTACATGTATATGTTGCGTTAGTATCCAAAGCTCAAACACGCCTCCGTTTGCGCATGCGTAATCCATGAAACTGACGATCACTTTCAGAGAAGTGTTGGGGATGGAGCGGCGAGGGAGACAGTGATTATGGAAGGCTTGCTAAGACTGTGGACGTGTCCTCACCTCTTTGTTAAACCATCATTTATACCCCTGGTCGCTAGAGAGGACCTGTGTACTGTATGGGCTCTCCGCTTTACCCCACCCATAATTATGGAAGCCGGTTGAGGACATCTCGTCCGGCCCACCGTCCTCGTACCCGCGAAGCGCGAAACAAAGTGTCCTTATCCTTCTTCCATACGTAACACTGGCCGCCTGTATTATTTAGAAATTCTTCGGTAATAGTATTGAGCAAGTATCAATCAGATAAATCAGTCCGTCAAAATAAAGTAGGATACTATAGAAGAATCTTCTTAATGCAGACCTTTAAGCATGCATAATGAATGATCCATTCTTTATTCAGATGTCAATCTAGCAGTAAGTAACTCAGTATTAATATGGGTCTTATCCTCATGTGCAGCAACCTGAAGATGAAACGTAAAGTGCTCAAAGGTCATTAATTGGATTGAAATTAATTTAGTTATTAGACTGGAACTACTCTCTTTTTTCAGGATTCGCCCTCTGCAGGGTTTGAATGAGATCAATGTTGAAATATTTCTTTTGTAGAAAGATGCCATTCTTAAACCTGAAATGAAAGAACTAATGCAGCCCAATAACCTACGGAGCCGTAAAAGGGACATGTCGATTTCCCTTTTTCTTAACTGTGCTTTTCCCTTTTTTAAGCACGCTTTTCCCTTTTTTAAAGATAAAAAACAATCGGATTACGTTTGGCGTCGGCGGGGCTCGAGATAACTAAGTCGGGCTCGAGATAATCTACCAATGATTTGACCGCAGGTATCGCTATTTAGACAACACCACGAATTGAGCTGTAATCCGATAGGCTGATTATCTCGGGGCCCTAGACTGAGTTTTCTTTTTTTTTTCACTTTTGCAGTCAAAGTTTTACTTTTTTGGAGTCTGCTTAAAAAAAGTAAAACTTTGACTGCAAAAGTGAAAAAAAAAAAGAAAACTCAGTTAAAAAAGAGAAGAAAACTGCCATGTCCCTTTTTTGGCCCCGTAATAAACGGATAAAGCAGTGGGATAAGATATGTAAGATTTGCTTCAGCGATAGCACCAAGACCCGTCTGTGATGTTTGATTTTCGTCCAATCACGGTAGCCATATTTTCTGCGTTGTCGTCAACTGAAACCTTAGTGACATAGCTGTCATCATGTTTTGTTTGATATCTTTATTTTAATACTACTTTATTTTTGAGTGAAATAGACATATGTCTGACATGGGTTCCAGCACATGTAGGGATTTCAGCCAACGAAGAGACTGACGTAAATTGCTGAGAGAGCGTTTTTCACCTGTTACGCGATTTGGCCGTGACCGTTTGCCAACTCTCACACTGTCGTCGTTGTTTTGTTTTTACCCTCTATGCTGTACGTCTTTAATTATATTGATGTGGAGGGATGATATCAAAAGCCTCAGATGTATCTTTCTTTACGGCAAAGTGATTATGACAGCCACTGATTATCATTCTATACGGGGATCAATATGACTTCCCTCCATCCAGCAGTCAAGCAGGAAACAAGACGCTGCGCGGGACAACGTGGAAATTTGTCCTTTATGTTCACACCATTGTCAAATCCAACTCCATCCTACAGGATTCTATGACACGTGTCAAGTGCATGAGAAATTACCACTATCTACTATTAAAGGTGGACTAAGACCAAGTATAGGGCTTACGGAAACAAGGTCAAATGCTCTGTGACTTGGTAGGAAATAATAAGGCACAGGTCTTGGTGGCTGTTGCAGATTAATGTGGTAATAACTTAAAGATTATCATTCTCTGAACTATAGCAGTTTTACACAGCCTGGTTATGGTGTAACCAAATTCCTTCAAAGCAATGCCAAACGCCATTCTTATAAGCATCGTCACCATCCTTCTACTTGAAAAATGTATTAAATAGGATCGAAGACGTACAAGAACACAGGGTAAACCAGAGCAAGGATGACAGTGTTGTGGCTGTCAAATGGCCACACGAAACCGGAGAAATACGCCCTCTTGTCAATTTACCTCAGTTAGGGTGTTATTCTAACTGTTCGTCCATATCTTCAAATATTAGTAAATCACACGCCCCCGAGCAGGATGGCTTCAGCAGAATTAGGTAAAAGAAATGCCGTGATGATAATTGCAATTTATTAGGCCTTACTGCTCTGGAAATACCCAAAAGGCCGTGTTGTCATCGCATTTAACATACAATAACATTAAAACAAAGCTGATATATGTGGATTCCTTTAAAGGGCCACGTGTTGAATGTCTCATAGCAGCACTGTTTACAGCAGGATAACTTTTCTTTTTCATTACTGTACTTTTCATTAGCTGTGCATACTGTTAAAATGCATACTGTGCATACTGTTATAATGCGTAATTGGTAGTTAATTTGTGATATTGTGGGGAACATGTCCCAGAGTGTTAGTATAGTGGCTAAAGTGAAATTATCAAGCTGACTTCAGGATGTGAAACGAACTACAATCAGAACAACAAGTCAACATGTTCAATATCTGCAGGCATTGCAAAGACAATTATTCTGCCAGTCACTCTGCCAAACTATTAATATGAACAAGGAAACAAATACGGTGAATTATTGAACCTGGTACACAGGAAGTATTTAACAAATTGGTGATCAGGGAAGGATGTATGGAGATAGCAGCATACTACTACAATAGTAGATAAACCTTCACTGTCTATGATATTATCATTGATTTATTCCGCATATGAGATAGCGATACGCATATCAGACGTGGTTTGCAGATATGGAACCCTGACAACAGATTTTTAAACTTGCAATGTCGACAAGGTTAATTAAATATTTAAATGTTAAAGTATTACATCACTAAATGTAATAAATTATTCATATCTGTATACGAGACAAATATTCTGTTCAGATTTTATCATCCATGCTTTATGAGGTTATCTTTTTTCATAGATCAAGATTTGTTACAGCATGCCATAAAGCTAATCTCACAATGATACGCATTACCCCGCATGTTTCGCAGTTTCAACCCACCTTGGAAAGACCCAGAGAAGGCATTGCGTCACTCAGTAGAATGCTTTGCGTTGTTATTCGCTAAATAAACAACCAATAATTCATCCAGTCGATGTCCAAAACAAACGTGTAATTCTTTACCTAATGACCTTTTTTTTATATGAAAATGGCTGATGATTGCATAATCTTCTTGTCGACTATTGTACAAAATACTAAGCGAACCAGGGATCTCCCTCAGCCTAACTAATACTGACCAAGATACGAAGCCAATCAGGGATCTTCCTCAGCCTGACTAATACTGACAAAATTACCTATTGTACAAAATACTAAGCGAAACAGGGATCTCCCTCAGCCTGACTAATACTGACCAAGATACGAAGCCAATCAGGGATCTTCCTCAGCCTGACTAATACTGACAAAATTACCTATTGTACAAAATACTAAGCGAATCAGGGATCTTCCTCAGCCTGACTAATACTTACCAAATTACCTATTGTACAAAATACGAAACGAATTAGGGATCTTCCTTAGCTTGACTAATACTGAAGCGAATCAGGGATCTTCCTCAGCCTGACTAACACTGACCAAAATACGAAGCGAATCAGGGATCTCCCTCGGCCTTACTAACACTGAACAAGATACGAAGCCAATCAGGGATCTCCCTCAGCCTGACTAGTACTTACCAAATCACCTATTGTACAGAAGACGAAGCAAATCAGGGATCTTCCTCAGCTTGACTAACACTGACCAAGATACGAAGCCAATCAGGGATCTTCCTCAGCCTTACTAACACTGACCAAGATACGAAGCCAATCAGAGATCTTCTTCAGCCTGACTAATGCTTACCAAATCATCTATTGTACAGAATACGAAGCAAATCAGGGATCTTCCTCAGCTTGACTAATACTGAAGCGAATCAGGGATCTTCCTCAGCTTGACTAATACTGAAGCGAATCAGGGTTCTTCCTAAGCCTGACTAATACTGACCAAATTAAGTTTCAAACATGTGTAATACAGGTCTAGTCTTTATTACCATACTGTTTCATAATTATATAGAACTTGTCAAGTTAACTGCTTGTGCATTTTTTTAGGCCGGGTAGCGGGGTGTGGTAGGGGCGATAGCATTTATCTAGCGTCTGTTAGGTCTAAGAACATGTAGCGTACCCTGATTTACTGCTTGGTGTTGACAAGATATAACCATTGATATCGAGCCACAGATAGCGCTCGTAATACGTAGGCCTTACCGAAAAAACAGTCTGAGAAAACTGTTAGAATCGTATTTATGAAATGATTCCTCCCATACAGCGGGTGTTGAACATTAAATTTAAATAATTCGTAATGTTGTTGAATGGGCAGGAGGATTTTTATTCACAGATATGTCGTCCGCATCAATCTAAACGGTATACGTGTCACACATGTGTACTGGGGATGGGATATTGTCCATGATTTTATAGCACTATCTTTTGGTCTCGCGGTTTAATCGAACATTTTGTACATGTCACAGATGTAGTCTGCCAGTATACAGCTTATCGTTGTGCAATGCCGCCGTACATGAGGAAGAACAGTTGTTTGCATGGTCATTTATTTTTCACACGGTCAGTGGTATTTTGCAAACATGGTGCATATTAACCAGTGGCATGCAGGTAGTATACTTGCAAGTATATCCCACCCTCAATTTGTATGTTCAAGTCGCCGATGTAAGCTGTTGTGTGTAGTTATTTACATATTGATATGACTATTGATATAATATTTTATATTATATATAAAAATTATATACAATATTGATATAAACCGTTAATTAAAATTTCCATGAAATAATGTATTCAGATATATATATATATATATATATATATATATATATATATATATATATATATATATATATGTAAAGAAAAATATGGGCACAGTTGCTTTCTATAACTCTTGTTCCCTCGTGCAGTGTTTGTGCATTGTATGTACATGTCGCAAAAATAACGTATAATTTATAATGTGGTATGTACTTGTAAACTTGCTACTGGCTGTAAGGTGCTTTCCAGTCTCAGTGTTTGTACTCTGTCCATACAAGTCCCAAATCTCACCTGTCACATCCACAGTGGCATACTTACGAGCAGGAAAAGTTTCTCATGGCTGAAAGGTGCTTTCCTAACTCAGTGTTTGTACTCTGTCCATACAAGTCCCAAATCTTACCTGTCACGTCCACAGTGGCATACTTACAGGCAGGAAATGTTTCTCATGGCTGTAAGGTGCTTTCCAGTCTCAGTGTTTGCACTCTGTCCATACAAGCCCCAAATCTCACCTGTCACGTCTACAGTGGCATACTTACAGGCAGGAAAAGTTTCTCATGGCTCCAAGGTGCTTTCCAATCTCAGTGTTTGTACTCTGTCCATACAAGTCCCACATTTTAACTGTCACGTCCACAGTGGCATACTTACGAGCAAGAAAAGTTTCTCGTGGCTGTAAGGTGCTTTCCAGTCTCAGTGTTTGTCCTCTGTCCATACAAGTCCCAAATCTTACCTGTCACGTCCACTGTGGCATACTTACGAGCAGGAAAAGTTTCTCATGGCTGTAAGGTGCTTTCCTAACTCAGTGTTTGTACTCTGTCCATACAAGTCCCAAACCTTACCTGTCACGTTCACTGTGGCATACTTACAAGCAGGAAAAGTTTCTCATGGCTGTAAGGTGCTTTCCTAACTCCGTGTTTGTACTCTGTCCATACAAGTCCCAAATCTTACCTGTCACGTCCACAGTGGCATACTTACGAGAAGGAAAAGTTTCTCATGGCTGTAAGGTGCTTTCCTAACTCCGTGTTTGTACTCTGTCCATACAAGTCCCAAACCTTACCTGTCACATCCACAGTGGCATACTTACGAGCAGGAAAAGTTTCTCATGGCTGTAAGGTGATTTCCTAACTCAGCGTTTGTACTCTGTCCATACAAGTCCCAAATCTTACCTGTCACATCCACAGTGGCATACTTACGAGCAAGGAGAAGTTTCTGATGGCTGAAAGGTGCTTTCCAGTCTCAGTGTTTGTTCTCTGTCCATACAAGTCCCAGTTCTCACCTGTCACATCCACTGTGGCATACTTACGAGCAGGAAAAGTTTCTCATGGCTGTAAGGTGATTTTCTAACTCAGTGTTTGTTCTCTGTCCATACAAGTCCCAGTTCTCACCTGTCACATCCACTGTGGCATACTTACGAGCAGGAAAAGTTTCTCATGGCTGAAAGGTGCTTTCCTAACTCCGTGTTTGTACTCTGTCCATACAAGTCCCAAATCTTACCTGTCACATCCACAGTGGCATACTTACGAGAAGGAAACATTGCTCATGGCTGAAAGGTGCTTTCCTAACTCCGTGTTTGTACTCTGTCCATACAAGTCCCAAATCTTAACCGGTCACATCCACTGTGGCATACTTACGAGCAGGAAAAGTTTCTCATGGCTGTAAGGTGCTTTCCAGTCTCAGTGTTTGTACTCTGTCCATACAAGTCCCAAATCTTACCTGTCACATCCAAGGTGGCATACTTACGAGCAGGAAAAGTTTCTCATGGCTGTAAGGTGCTTTCCTAACTCAGTGTTTGTACTCTGTCCATACAAGCCCCAAATCTTACCTGTCACATCCACAGTGGCATACTTACGAGAAGGAAACATTGCTCATGGCTGAAAGGTGCTTTCCTAACTCCGTGTTTGTACTCTGTCCATACAAGTCCCAAATCTCACCTGTCACATCCACAGTGGCATACTTACGAGCAGGAAAAGTTTCTCATGGCTGAAAGGTGCTTTCCTAACTCCGTGTTTGTACTCTGTCCATACAAGTCCCAAATCTTACCTGTCACGTCCACAGTGGCATACTTACAGGCAGGAAATGTTTCTCATGGCTGTAAGGTGCTTTCCAGTCTCAGTGTTTGCACTCTGTCCATACAAGCCCCAAATCTCACCTGTCACGTCTACAGTGGCATACTTACAGGCAGGAAAAGTTTCTCATGGCTCCAAGGTGCTTTCCAATCTCAGTGTTTGTACTCTGTCCATACAAGTCCCACATTTTAACTGTCACGTCCACAGTGGCATACTTACGAGCAAGAAAAGTTTCTCGTGGCTGTAAGGTGCTTTCCAGTCTCAGTGTTTGTCCTCTGTCCATACAAGTCCCAAATCTTACCTGTCACGTCCACAGTGGCATACTTACGAGAAGGAAAAGTTTCTCATGGCTGTAAGGTGCTTTCCTAACTCAGTGTTTGTACTGTGTCCATACAAGTCCCAAATCTTACCTGTCACGTTCACTGTGGCATACTTACAAGCAGGAAAAGTTTCTCATGGCTGTAAGGTGCTTTCCTAACTCCGTGTTTGTACTCTGTCCATACAAGTCCCAAATCTTACCTGTCACGTCCACAGTGGCATACTTACGAGAAGGAAAAGTTTCTCATGGCTGTAAGGTGCTTTCCTAACTCCGTGTTTGTACTCTGTCCATACAAGTCCCAAACCTTACCTGTCACATCCACAGTGGCATACTTACGAGCAGGAAAAGTTTCTCATGGCTGTAAGGTGATTTCCTAACTCAGCGTTTGTACTCTGTCCATACAAGTCCCAAATCTTACCTGTCACATCCACAGTGGCATACTTACGAGCAAGGAGAAGTTTCTGATGGCTGAAAGGTGCTTTCCAGTCTCAGTGTTTGTTCTCTGTCCATACAAGTCCCAGTTCTCACCTGTCACATCCACTGTGGCATACTTACGAGCAGGAAAAGTTTCTCATGGCTGTAAGGTGCTTTTCTAACTCAGTGTTTGTTCTCTGTCCATACAAGTCCCAGTTCTCACCTGTCACATCCACTGTGGCATACTTACGAGCAGGAAAAGTTTCTCATGGCTGAAAGGTGCTTTCCTAACTCCGTGTTTGTACTCTGTCCATACAAGTCCCAAATCTTACCTGTCACATCCACAGTGGCATACTTACGAGAAGGAAACATTGCTCATGGCTGAAAGGTGCTTTCCTAACTCCGTGTTTGTACTCTGTCCATACAAGTCCCAAATCTCACCTGTCACATCCACAGTGGCATACTTACGAGCAGGAAATGTTTCTCATGGCTGAAAGGTGCTTTCCTAACTCAGTGTTTGTACTCTGTCCATACAAGTCCCAAATCTTACCTGTCACGTCCACAGTGGCATACTTACAGGCAGGAAATGTTTCTCATGGCTGTAAGGTGCTTTCCAGTCTCAGTGTTTGCACTCTGTCCATACAAGCCCCAAATCTCACCTGTCACGTCTACAGTGGCATACTTACAGGCAGGAAAAGTTTCTCATGGCTCCAAGGTGCTTTCCAATCTCAGTGTTTGTATTCTGTCCATACAAGTCCCACATTTTAACTGTCACGTCCACAGTGGCATACTTACGAGCAAGAAAAGTTTCTCGTGGCTGTAAGGTGCTTTCCAGTCTCAGTGTTTGTCCTCTGTCCATACAAGTCCCAAATCTTACCTGTCACGTCCACTGTGGCATACTTACGAGAAGGAAAAGTTTCTCATGGCTGTAAGGTGCTTTCCTAACTCCGTGTTTGTACTCTGTCCATACAAGTCCCAAATCTTACCTGTCACGTCCACAGTGGCATACTTACGAGCAGGAAAAGTTTCTCATGGCTGTAAGGTGCTTTCCTAACTCCGTGTTTGTACTCTGTCCATACAAGTCCCAAACCTTACCTGTCACATCCACAGTGGCATACTTACGAGCAGGAAAAGTTTCTCATGGCTGTAAGGTGATTTCCTAACTCAGCGTTTGTACTCTGTCCATACAAGTCCCAAATCTTACCTGTCACATCCACAGTGGCATACTTACGAGCAAGGAGAAGTTTCTGATGGCTGAAAGGTGCTTTCCAGTCTCAGTGTTTGTTCTCTGTCCATACAAGTCCCAGTTCTCACCTGTCACATCCACTGTGGCATACTTACGAGCAGGAAAAGTTTCTCATGGCTGTAAGGTGATTTTCTAACTCAGTGTTTGTTCTCTGTCCATACAAGTCCCAGTTCTCACCTGTCACATCCACTGTGGCATACTTACGAGCAGGAAATGTTTCTCATGGCTGAAAGGTGCTTTCCTAACTCCGTGTTTGTACTCTGTCCATACAAGTCCCAAATCTTACCTGTCACATCCACTGTGGCATACTTACGAGCAGGAAATGTTTCTCATGGCTGAAAGGTGCTTTCCTAACTCCGTGTTTGTACTCTGTCCATACAAGTCCCAAATCTTACCTGTCACATCCACTGTGGCATACTTACGAGCAGGAAATGTTTCTCATGGCTGAAAGGTGCTTTCCTAACTCCGTGTTTGTACTCTGTCCATACAAGTCCCAAATCTTAACCGGTCACATCCACTGTGGCATACTTACGAGCAGGAAATGTTTCTCATGGCTGTAAGGTGCTTTCCAGTCTCAGTGTTTGTACTCTGTCCATACAAGTCCCAAATCTTACCTGTCACATGCAAGGTGGCATACTTACGAGCAGGAAAAGTTTCTCATGGCTGTAAGGTGCTTTCCTAACTCAGTGTTTGTACTCTGTCCATACAAGTCCCAAATCTTATCTGTCACGTCCACAGTGGCATACTTACGAGCAGGAAAAGTTTCTCATGGCTGAAAGGTGCTTTCCTAACTCAGTGTTTGTACTCTGTCTGTACAAGTCCTAAATCTTACCTGTCGCATCCACAGTGGTATACTTACGAGTAAGAAAAGTTTCTCATGGCTGAAAGGTGCTTTCCTAACTCAGTGTTTGTTCTCTGTCCATACAAGTCCCAAATCTTACCTGTCACATCCACAGTGGCATACTTACGAGCAGGAAAAGATTCCCATGGCAACACGTTTTCCCTCAGACTGTGTCGAATAGTTTCTAACATCGCAAATATGACCTGTAAAAGTTCAGTGTGGAAAATTGTCACGTCATGAAGAATAAACATTGTGTTTTTTTTATCTCCTTTCCTTATCTTGAGAAGAACGACCTTGCAATTCTATTCATAGGAACAACAAAGGCACCAACTCACCAAGACGTCTTTTGGAATCTCCAGTCGAGCATAAGTACAGTCATGATAATATGATCTCAACAGGGAAAGGGATGTAAATGTTTCTTGATTCTCTATAGGGGCATCCTACTCACTCCATTGTGTCAATTATCAATGGATCAAAAAACAGAACTGCTCAGCCGCAATCTGCTCAGCCTCCCGTCACCTGTGGCCTATAATGCCAGAGCGTGTAACCCATTTCACATCATTATGAGAGTGCATGTTCTCTTGCTGAGATTACTTTCTTATCTGCAAACCAATCGTAAAAAATAAATCAGCGAGACGGAAGGAATGATTGAAAAAAAATGTAGGAAATAAAGTCGACACGACTCTACATTTAATAATATAAACGAAATTTTAAATGCTGATAACTGTAGGCTTGCATTTTAGTCCGTGAATTATTGTCATTAACTGTATCCAGTACCAATTGTGAGCACAATCAAGTGGGTTTAACCGGTATGTTCGTTTGTTCGCTTCTGTAATGTACGTGTCACTGTTTTTGTAGTGTTGTGCCCGTACAGTAGAAAAGTTAGCTTTGTTGCTGAGAAGGATGTGTCATTACACAGCTTGGAACCGAATTCTGTAGACAGGAAATGTTGAGCGATCATGTCAGTTATGTTAATCTCGATCAAATAGTTAGCGACTGTACAGCCGATTCCTTGCCGATAACAAGGACAGGAGTTGAAGAATTAAGATATCCCATCACAGAATAGATCAACAAAGCGAGTACAAACCACAGCTGACATTTTCTGGTTCGGGAATATTATTCCTGCAAGTTTTTTGCATTTAGGTGGAGAGTTTTAGACCTGACCTTGCTTTTTGCATTTTTCTTCGCTGTTTTTTTTTGTATTATGTCATTTGCAATAAAGAATTTGAACTTTACTGCTAGTTATATTTTGGCGGATGAACACACTTGGCGAATGAACACACTTGGCGAATGAACACACTTGGAAACGGGCTAAAACCCACGTCGCTATTATCAGACTGCCACCTTCTGACTCTCCTGTGCTTAGAGTTTCAAGCTAAAAACCCACCCCGTCCTAGTCCATCAGTAGTTTGGAAAAAAAGGTGTGAAATGCTGGTCAACAAGAGGCTAAGAATGTTTGAGGCTTGCAGATTTAGGGACTTGTCAGAGACCCTGAACGTTAATAAATATGTAAATGGGAAAATCAATTGTTGCCTGAGACTATTATAAGCGTTTTGAAAATCCGGAAGGCAATTAGGTGAGTAGTCGCTCACGAACAGTTTCCACGTCGGTGTTCAGTGGATAACATTAATACTTGTACAAATTGAAGTGTTCAGGTTTGTGTTAAAGGAGCCAGAACGCTTTGTAATAATACAGTAATACCCAGAAGCCTTTGAGTGCTAGTGCCACGGACATACAAATAGTAAATAGTAAAGTAAATATTTATGATGTATAAGTTTTTATTGGTGTGTTTGTCGCGGAACGCACCTATTAATATTGAGGATGTACACCCTCTGATTTCTGGCTCACCTGTCGATCTTAGATGTTAGATTGTGACAGACGCTGATGAATTTGCCGAACTGGTGTATGATGGAGACAGCTTTCAGATAATGTATTTTTTCACTACCTACGAGGCGGAGCTTGTCAATTCTAGATCTTTGTTAATACCGGGGCACATCAAAAGCTTATTGATTTGATATTTATGTTTTGATAAAAACATGCTCAACAATGTCCCTTTCAACCATCATTATTAGTACGTGTACTTACTTAAGAGTCATGGGATGGTAGGCAGGTGAGTGAGTGGAGTAAAATGAGCTTTGTCCAGACTCTACGATTGGAACAGTAAATAGTCTTGTACTGAGGGATTTTAATGGGACGTTCACAATGTGTTCGGTGAGGCCTTCCAGGTGGGGTGATCTACACAGTTTCACCTTAAACCTTTCATCCAGGGGATGGTGTGTTTAACTCAAGCAATCGCTGCAAGGGATAATATGGTGTCACGCTTAGAAGATTGTAAAAGGTCAGTTGGGATTTCTTCCGAAAATAAGTTGCACAGCAACGATACACATGTAAAGGAATATACAATAAATAAATAAATAAATAAATAAATAAATAAATAAATAAATAAATAAATAAATAAATAAATAAATAAATAAATAAATGTAACTTGGAGGTGATAAATGTCCCTGTGATTGTTACACACGGCTTTATACACAAACCATATGACTTGGATTTGTCCTGTCCAAAACTGCTTATTGTAAATAGATATACTCAATAGGTAGGTAGTGCGGACTCGATTAGCAGGCATATCAAACTCACGGCATCTCCAACAACACAGGGTAGTGGGCTTACTGACGATACCTGTATCACATTGTGTTTGGCTTGTGCTACAGTGAGGCAGCATATCTGGCGACATGTACCATTGTACACACACAGACCATCATATACTGGAATCATCCTCGTACATAAATACAACGCCGTGATATGACCAAGCTGGCGAAAAACTGAAAATATTCTTGTTTCCGTCCTTTTCGGAGGTTCGACCACATGACATGCATGACTCTAGACATCTACAACACGGCATCTACTCGTATTACTATTTATCTGTTTGTCATGAGACCAACTGGCACCAGGGTGATATCCTTGAGGAAGACCCAGTGCTTAGTGTTACAGTCTTCATCACTCCAACCTCGCTTGGCGTCCAGCATGAAGAGCATAGTGCAACGATTGGTTGTTCCGTTATCAGTATAATGGCTCGGGCGAGACAGCTTACTTGCCTTCGGTAAGTCGTCTCAGTGAAGCAACACGAGATAAAAGAGCGGTGGAAATCGGTCCTGCAACAAGGAGGCACGTTACATGATTCCTTCGTCGTCATATGACTGAAAAATTGTTATGTTCGATGTTAAACCCCAAGCACTCACTTACTCATCACTCCAACACACTCTAAAAACTAAGCTGCTAAATTCACAGAGTACTTTGTTTTCTGAGCGATGAGCGGAAAGACTGTGCTATTGTCACAAACTATTATACAATATATGACATACCTGTTCTGTTGTTGCAAAAAAATACTTTTTTTGGTTCAACAGGATATTGTCGTCTTGAGGTAGAATAATCTGATGTAGCATCACTCAAAAATCTTATGTTAAATGTTATGTTAATTTAACAGATTAGTTTTGAGAGTGTACGCTTGCGCAATTGGCCGACATGACGGAGTCGTCTGTCTGAAGTGTCTGTGAAACAAGTGCAATATAAACACTATCCACATAGCTGGAGAAAAGTGACTATTGTGTTAAGGTTAGTAAATGCCACCTAGGTAAACCAATGACCTTTGACAAGCTCCCATTCATAATGTTTTATGTTTTGACCAATGTTCATGTATAAAAGCAATATAATTAAGATAAAAAATAATAATGCAGATATTGAAACCATAATTGTCATGGGAATCAGTGAATAGTGTACATGTATTAATATTTATCATTTTCTCGGAACAATGTGTGGTAATGGCAGGGGTTTTTCCTAATAATCAAACGTGAATAGTTTAGTTCAGATAATCACAGACACATTCAATGCCGTCCGTACACATTACGGAAGCCTATGTATGGACTACCGGAGCGAATTTGTTTAATGCTATCTATGATCAAACTGTATGTAGTTGTAGATGAAACAGAGCAGCAGTTCAGGCTGACTCTATTTGAGTTCCAGAAAAGGCAACAGCCACCATCAAAACCACAAACAAAACAGAGTTTGTTGTCAGGAGAACCCCTTTGTCTCCAATACAAAGAGCTCATCTGCCGGCCAGGTGACAAGTTGTAAGAATGAGGATAAAATATGACACTCTGACAAAGTCATGCCGGTTGTTGTTCATACGTGTTTTTTTTGATCACACAGGTGAATGAGAAAGAGAAAAGTGGACAGGTACTGCAATATACATTTTGGCGTGAAAAATTTCGTTCGCCCGAAAATACATGCCCCCAACCGTTTCGGGCCTTCAGTGGTAAAATAAAAATGTTTCCTGGGTATTTCACTTTATTAAAGCTGTTCAGAAACAGCCTTCATATTTCATAGCCAATAAAATACCTCTTTGCATTCGAACTAAAAGTCAATTTCACGAATTGGTGTCAGGTTTTCCTCCACTCTGAAGCCAGTTTAACCTTATAGATCGTTTTTATTGACTTATCATGTATCATACAGGGGACAGGATATGCACGTAATGACGCCCCCATGCCATATACATGGCAATCGCCGTCCATGTGTTCACAAAATCGAAATTTCAAACCAAGGGAGGTGACTCTGGCAAAAAAAGCCACGGAAAGTAGTCGCTCCCTAGTTTACAATTTCACGCATGGGTGGAATAAATAATGTGGCACTGACAAATTCGGCGCATAACTGAATTAGATCCCTAGTCGATTTAATCTGCAAACTAAAAATGTCAATGACATTTACTGTACATCGGTGACAATGTTAACATATTAACATAAATAGTCAAAGGGAGAACACGTGAGGCGGGAGTTCAGTCCCGGCCATGGGCTGGTAATTTGTGGATCTAATGTTAAGCCTACATCATTGATGTTCGTTAGTCACAATAAGCGGTCGTCGACGCTCGTGTGGCCGTTTGCCCAGTCTAACGTTCGTTCAAGGCCGCTTGCAAGGTACAGACAAGTCTACATTTGTCTAGACAAGGGTTTAACTGCGTAAGCCCTATGTTTACTGTGGAGATGTTTGTTCCATGGATATATCTGAGTGTATTTTAAGGTCACATGTATCCATTAATTATGCACTTCTACCTTAGCGGTCAGTTTAAGGGTGGAGGAAACTGGAGTGTTCGGGGGTAAACCACTAACCTTTGGCAAGCCACTGACGAACTTCCCCACATACGTTAATATATCGATTTTACTGTATATGACTGTCTAGTGTTTGAATGTACTTCTGATGTGGACTTCTTATGAGGCCATGGGATGTGCCGTGTTAAAACAACCGCAAACGTGATGCCGACGCGTACTCCACGTTCATATAGTTAAAAGGCGAACCATGCTTAAATTGAATTTAAACTGCGAAATATCATTTATGCAACACAAGACAAAAAATCATGCATTTTAAACATTATGTGCGATACTTTATCAATACTTATGACACTAAAAAAAATTTCTGTTAATTTTAACAGAAAGCCTCTTGTTCGAGTGATGCTAGAATATGTTCTATTATGATAACACGATACACTGTCATATGCAACATAATGTTCTGTTAGCTTAATAGAATCTTCATGCTGAATTAATAGAATATGTGTGTTATATTTAAGAAGATAATATGCTGCAAAGCAGAATGTATTCGCTCAGACACCAGGCTTTCTGATTAATTTAACAGATTGTTTTTTTGAGTCTACATTTAGTGTTGTGTCGTCTTTTCTTTTCATATAGTCCGTGCAGAATTCATAAGTAAATATTAATATAGTAATTCATTATTCATTACGAAGAAATTCATGTACTAAACAGTCATAAAGTAAACCTACATGCAGTAAACAACCTTACATTAAACATTCATACACGAAACCTCCATAAAGTATACATCCATTTAGCCAGCATTCACGATGTTAACATTCATGCTGTATATTCATTGTATAAAAGTTCACTGCATGTGTGGTTAATATATGGATGTTTACCATGTATACATTTGCATTGTGAATATTCATCGTATAAATGTTCACAGCATATGTGGGTAATTTACAAATGTTTACTATATATACATTTACACTGTGAATATTCATCGTATAAATGTTTGCTGCCTGCATGTTTGCTGTATAAATGTTTGCTGCCTGGATGTTTACTGTATGAATGTTTGCTGCCTGGATGTTAACTGTATGAATGTTTGCTGCCTGGATGTTTACTGTATGTGTATTTACTGCATGGATTGTACTATATTAATGTTTGTTGCCTGAATGTTTACTGTATGAATGTTTGCTGCCTGGATGTTAACTGTATGAATGTTTGCTGCCTGGATGTTTACTGTATGTGTATTTACTGCATGGATTGTACTATATTAATGTTTACTGCCTGGATGTTTACTATATGTGTATTTACTGCATGGATTGTACTATATTAATGTTTACTGCCTGGATGTTTACTGTATGAGTGTTTGCTGCCTGGATGTTTACTGTATGAATGTTTACTGCCTGGATGTTTATTGTATGTGTATTTACTGCATGGATTGTACTATATTAATGTTTACTGCCTGGGTGTTTACTGTATGTGTATGTACTGCATGGATGTGTACTATATTAATGTTTACTGCCTGGATGTTTATAATATGTGTATGTAATGCATGGATTTGTACTATGTTATTTTGTTTACTTTCTGCGTGTTTACTGACTGCATGTTTACTGTATTGATGTGTACTGTCTGAATGTGTACTGCATGGATGTGTACTGTCTGAATGTGTACTGCATGGATGTGTACTGTATGGATATTTCCTTTCTGGGTATTTGCTCTTTGGATGCAGACTCTATGAATTGGATGCTATGTGAAGCTTACACTACATTTCAATACTGCTTGGCTGTTTACTTTGCTAGTTTTTACTTTGTGAACATTGCCTTAATGTTTGAATACATGCCTGTATAATGTATAAATGGACATTTATTTTACGTCTCCGGCTCTGCCCGGTTTTCTCCCACCATAATGCTGGCCGTCGTCGTATAAGTTAAATATTCTTGACTACGGCATAAAACACATATACATACATGCAGTACATACACATACAGTAAACATCCAGGCAGCAAACATTTATACGACGAATATTCACAATGCAAATGTATACATGGTAAACATCCATATATTAACCACACATGCAGTGAACTTTTATACGTTCACGTCAAAAATGTTTATTAAACATTAAAGATATGTATTTTATCTATGAGTGAGAAGAGGCCTTTGGATGTGAGAACCTATTGGTTTTCTGCAGATCAGTATCCGCCATGTCAGTCATAATGTAACTGTTGGCCTTGGCAGTCACGGTCTAGTGCATCTGATCCCGTCCCAATCTGCTGCACAATGAACTGAATGTGCACTACATACAAGCTGTTAAAGCTCAAAGCCGCATCGGGACGACGAGAATGCCGGGCATCAAAGCCCAAATATGACATATATCACAACTTAGTCATACAACGTGAATGAAGTAAATTAATTCCATGTAGCTGTATATTTCATATTAGGACGTCCTAGCAAGCAGTGTTCTTCAAGGAATGTACCAACATTACGACTGGATTCATGATTGTCATCTGCCCTCTTCGCTATATCATTTGTTTATTTTCCTGACATGAAGTCGCTTCTGAGCTCCCAAAACTGTATTATACCCTAATACATTCGCTATTCTATTTATGTTACGTTTTATCAATTAATCGGAGAAAAGTGAAAACTGCCAGGTAACGTGCGCGTTGGCGTCTTTTGACAACGCAGCGTAAAATAGTCACACGATCGATATTTCCGTGTTCACTTCATTACTGCTAAAACTTTTCCATTTTTTCCGCAATTTCCTGTGCCCTTCTGATTAAATGCGAAGATAATTTACTTCATCTTACTTCCCAGTAAAACTTCTTCGTGTACAACAGCAAGCTTTGTGATTGATACATTATATAAGGAGTGAGTGAGTGAGTGAGTGAGTGATTGGGGTTTAAACATTATACAAGGCTTAAAAAACCAAAGGAAACACATGGTCCCCAAATGCACGTTTTCAAATGCACTCTACAGTTGTTAGCTAAACATGGAGACCACACCAGGTAAAGCTAGCGTGGGGATTAAAATCAACACAAGCTAATGTTGCAAATGCTGCAAATGCTGCAAGTGCAAGAGAAAAGGTTTTGCCCGTACTAACACGTGCCTACCTCATGAAAATGGCCCTAGGGCTCACGTTCACAAAGTTTCGTAAACGGGTTCAGTTTCCCTAAGGAATGAAGTAATGAGGTCATAGCTCGCTAAGGCGACGTCATTTACGAGAAATTGTATGAAAACTTGATATTTGAAGTCCTTTCACCTTTGAATTTTGCCACATAGTAAAGTTAAATTCGATAGACTCAATGTATATCTATGACGCATCTTGCTCCTTGTGTTATCAAGTAGCCTGAGGCTATAATGAAGTCATGTGTCTGTTATGTAACAGTCTGTATGATCAAGTGCATGCATACTCACATTTTTACATGTAGCGGCAGCACTTAGGCGGGATGGACTCGCCCTGCCACAAGAAGACACAGTATACGTAGACACACCTGTTGACTCCTTGTCATCATATGATTGTTAGATGCGACGTAAACCCTAAGCATACACACATGCATTTTTTATAGGTTGTTAGAAAAATTAATACACACGTCAGGGAACTTGCATCTTGTATTGGAGTTTGTGGCAAACTGTCCATTTGCACTGGTAAAATTATACATAAGTATGTGTGTAGATATGTATGTTTGGGTTTTTACGACGTACAATTTTTCATTCATATGGCAACGAAGGGTCAATAGGTTTGTGTTTTATGCCGCCAAGTGCCGTCGCCACTGAAGTGTTATGCAGAAGACACCATACATGACACCTTACCTATTCATATCATAAACTTCCACTAAATCAACCAGTCCTGTTACATTGCTGTAATTTGTTAGTGCTGAAATTATACATATCTGTTCCCTGTAAAAGTCCCTGTGCTAGTCCTTTATCAAAGGCATCTCGTATACGAATCCTGCAGGTTACCTGGATGGGCTATGCGGCTTTTCATTAGCGAGTGTGGTTGCTTCGGTATCCATTGTCGTGGTGAAAGTGAAATAATTGTGTTGAAAACGAAGTAAACACTACTGCTATTACTACCACTACTAATGATACTATTAATGCATCAGTATAAGAGTATGACATCTTCAGAAATCTTTTGTAATTTTTTTCATACAGCTGAGTATTGTTTCACACCATTCATGCTTTCATGTTTGTATTTATAACGCTGATGGCCAATTTTATATTGGTGGAGGAAACCAAAGTGCTTTAACATGTATATGACTGGTGATGTACGTGATACTGATACTGATACTGATCAGGTGAACTTCATGTAAATCCACACAAGGGTGCACTGTCTATTTTTGCTTGACACCAAATGCCCCAAGAGCAACGAAAGCAAGCTTCTCTTGTACGTTCCTAGCTCTCTGTTGTATAAGCTCTGGAGTTAGCGTTTATCCTTGTTGGTTATATCTGACACGTTTCTGATATTTTACATAATATGTTACCATAGAAATTCAAATCTTTCGTATTTATTTGCGCTACAACTTATATAGAAATAGTGTTGGTTTCAGCATCCTATTTACAATGATACAAAAGCCTCTCAGCAATGCAGTCGGTGTGAGTTCAAGCCCAGCTAGCTTCTTCTCCGGCCATACGTGGGAAGATCTGTCTGCAACCTGCGGATGGTCGTGGGTTTCCCCCGGGCTTTGTCCGGTTTCCTCCCACCATAATACTGGGCGCCGTCGTACAAGTGAAATGTTCTTGAGACAGGCGTATAACATCAACCAAATAAATAAATAAAATATTTACATTCACAGTTAGGTTTAGTTTAATTGACCTATGACCAACCCGCTCCACATTTCTTTTCACAAGTTTCTAATGTCTTTTGAAATAACAGTATAATAAAAATGAGATAGATATTAATCGATGGTCAGCTGTCGAACTTTGCGGACTTAAATGAAACAAGTTGGCCGTTTGTACTTAAGGAAACTAAATTTCCCTACAATTAAAGGTGTTTTAGTGGTATGTTGTGGTGCGATGGCTTCTAATGAAACGCGTCCTTGTGAAGTGGATTTTTATCAGAATTCTTTTTTTACTTCGATGGCGTTGTTCATTTCTCACTTACAGCTCAGTCATGACATCCATCGGAAACAGTTTTTCCTTTCATTTTTGTGGTTTCATATCCTTCAATAAAACAAGAAAATTAATATACAAGGAAATAAATGGTTTACAGCCACAAGAATTATGTTACCTTGGTAATTAAGGAAAATCCTGTTTCTTGCAGATCTCGTTCGATTCACAAGGAAATATGAGAGAAAGACCGGACATGCTGACTACTATATAAAGGGTTGGTTTGATGTTTGAACATCATCGGACCGGGGTTCAGACTGATACAAACGACTAGCATTGGGAAAAGCATTGGCCAAGGTAAGACTCACAGAAGAACCCTATGTTAATTTACTTATTTATTTCATTGGTGTTTTACGCCGTACCCACGTAGAAGACCCCTATGTAGTATGGAGATTAAATATCCATGCTGTATATTTGTAGCATTATAACCCTTCGGCCCATTCTATATTTTTGTAACAGGAAGACCCACACGTTTATTTTGCATGTTTGTAGCATGGAAAGATATATTTGTAGCATGAAGACATTCCTATCCATGCCGTATACCTGTTGCATCAATGCCACTATGTTCATGCAATATATTTGTAGCCTGTAAACCGCAATGATTAACTGTATATTTCAAACATAAAAGACGGTGTATGCTTCTGGCATGCTAACCACTTTTTGTTGTTTATATATTGTGGAGATGTACAAAAATGTCATTCTGAGATGTCTTTCTTCGCGACTCGGTAGTGAAGTCTCGTGTGCTTTCCTGGCCTGGCCAGAACACTTATACCCACTCTTTGTTAAGATTTTGTTGAGCAGAAAGCTAAATAAAAATGTTTCCCTGTAAGTACTTCCAAGTTTAGGCCCATGTTCATGGACGGGTGTGGTACCAGTGGTATTTTGATGCATGTTTAAAAGCTAAAAAAAAATGAAATATATATCAGATGAAAGAGCACTAAAAATTGTCCAGGAAAACGGTTCGATTTATATTTTTAGAATGTTTCCAACCGATTAAAATAGTTTTAAAACATCAGATTCTACGGTGGTCTGTAGTGAACCAGATAGTGTTAGTGATGTCACATCAAATATTTTTTGATATATTGCTTGAAATAGCTCGTTTTTAAAGTCGAATGTATTCATAAGTCTGATTATATATGCATTTTCAAAAGTGAAATCCAAAAGTCTGTATGTGTTAAGTGTCAAACACATGATGTTACGTCACTGGCCCCAATATTGTTACAAAAAGGCCACTCTAGAATCCAAACTATCACATGCATTTCACATGCAATGGTCTTTTACTGGGCATGGACTTCATGTTCGCCTTTGTTCTCTTCGCCTTTAAAACAAATGTCGCCATGTAGGAGCGGATGGACAAATTGCTATAGTACTGGCATTAACAGTTGAAGCCCGTGTATGATGACCTAAACAATTAAGTATAGCACTTAAATTTAAATATCTTTTTCTCTTTCCCAGATGAACAAGAAAGCTTTAATCGTGTTGCTGCTAGTGTCCATGTTGATGGTGGCCGAAATGGACGCTTGGTTTATTAGATTCCGCCGAATCCGTATTCGTCTCCGCCGAATCTTAGGTGATGCCTGCAAAAAAGTTTGTCCTCGGGCTTGTCCCAAAATCTTAGGAGAAGCCTGTAAGTTCGGATGTGGAAAACTTTGTGGGAGAAAGAAACGTATGGTAGGTCCTAAGTTATTTTACAACATCAGAAATCAAAAACATCGGCCAATTTTATCATTTGAGCTTGACGTTCTGGAGTATTTAACATATACCGTGAGCATTGTATGACTAGTAAAGCCAGATTGAAAGCATGCGTCACCATATGCACATATGCGCATTATGAATTATCATGTACATATCCATAAAAATTCATTTCTGACATTCTGTAGTTAGGTGACTGAATATGTTGGCTCAACGAATTTATAGGCTTTTTTTGTGGCCAGGCTATATATTACAAACAAGCAAAATTGAGATTAAATGACCCTTGGAATGTTTGCATTTGCGATGGCAGTTTGCTAAATCTTGCATTCCGGACCTTGAATTAAGCTAGCGGAAAACATGCTCCAAGAGTGATTAATTGGTTGTTATTTAAGGCCATGTTATAAGAATTTTTTCTTATCCAATGGCGGTCAGTTGTATTGATGGCGGAAATCGGGGTGCCCTGAGTAAATCACCCACAGTGGGCAAGGTACTGACCAACTTTTCCACGTGTGACGTACACATGCGCACACCATATTGATTGAGGACGAGTGTCCATTCAAGGAAAGTACAAGCTTCGTCGACGGCTTATCGTCAACACGGACCCGCTGACCATAAGAGCGAAACCATGCTCTAAGATACGAGGAGCCTACCACTGACTCCAAAGAATATGGCAAACTTGAATAGATCTGCTGATTATCTGGCTGGCGACTCTTTTTTAGCTTCTTCATCTAACGCGTCTACCTTCTCATAACTTCTATTAGGGGGCTGTGTTTTTTCTTCAGGCACTGCTGAAATTCTTTAGTTTATAAATATGATAAATGCTGTTTGCTGTGGCAGGTCCTGGATCCTAACGTACACATGACACCATTGCCAGCAAACATTGATTTCTACGACCGCAATGAGAACAAGGTTATTGAAATAGAAGAGTTTGCCGTCGCCTTGGCTCAAAATGTCAACGAACCTGGTTTACAGGAAGCCTTCAACTTGACGGATACTAACAGTAAGTATAGACATGCAGAAAGCAGCTATTTGTTGTTAGAAGTGTATATAAGCTTCCTCCGTGACAGATACTAACATAAGTGTATAGAAGCCTTCTCCTTGACAGATACTAACATAACTGTATATAAGCCTTCCCCTTGACAGATACTAACAGTAAGTGTATATAAGCCTTCTCCTTGACGGATACTAACAGTAAGTGTGTATAAGCCTCCTCCGTGACAGATACTAACAGTAAGTGTAAATAAGCGTTCCTCAGGACAGATACTAACAGTAAGTGTATAGAAGCCTTCCCCTGGACAGATACTAACATAAGTGTATATAAGCCTTCCCCTTGACAGATACTAACGGTAAGTGTATAAAAGCCTTCTCCTTGACAGATACTAACAGTAAGTGTATATAAGCTTCCTCCGTGACAGATACTAACAGTAAGTGTATAGAAGCCTTCTCCGTGACTGATACTAACAGTAAGTGTATAGAAGCCTTCCCCTGGACAGATACTAACAGTAAGCGTGTATAAGCCTCCTCCGTGACAGATACTAACAGTAAGTGTATATAAGCGTTCCTCTGGACAGATACTAACAGTAAGTGTATAGAAGCCTTCTCCTTGACGGATACTAACGGTAAGTGTATAGAAGCCTTCTCCGTTACGGATACTAACAATAAGTGTATAGAAGCCTTCTCCGTGACGGATACTAACAGTAAGTGTATTGAAGCCTTCTCCGTGACGGATACTAACAGTAAGTGTATAGTTCTCCTTGACAGATACCGACATTAAATGCACACAAACCTTCTCCGTGACAGTTACTAACACTGAGCGTATTGAAGCCTTCTCCATCCGATTTCAGTACACAGAAACATCATGCTCTAGGTGAATAATATCATTTATCATCTTACATTAATGCATCTTATTTTTTTCCAGGGGATTACGTACTGTCGGAGGAGGAGTTCCTAACAGCCGAGCACTTGACCCTAGGTAAGGTCTCTAATCTGCCCTCTGCATAGTCATCGAGCGGCCGTTTGCCACCTCATAAGCCATTGGTGTTATTATTACCTCTAGTGCGCTGTAATGATTTGTGTGCTTTTTTATCTGATGAACAGGAAAGTTGATAGATGGATTCTGAAATTTCGCCTCAATGCACTGACAAATATAGCGATGAACATGAGTCCAAAATGATTAATTTGAATTTCCTAAAACTAGAGAAGATGGGTTAATGACTTTTACTACAGTCATTTTCACATTGCTGCTTTTGACTTTAACTCAGTCTTCATCATCAATCCAAAGCTTTCATTTCAAATCGTGATACCGCAGTCTATCATACCACAGTCTGCATGTTTTAACCGTGACACCACAGTCTGTCAAATGGTGATACCACAGTCTATGTATCTTGTTCGGGAAATCAATTTGTGACAACGTTGGCCTTTCTAACACAGTCTGTATATGTGGTTTGTTCTCCCGGGCTCTGCCCGGTTTCCTTCCACCACAATGCTGGCCGCCGTCGTATAAGTAATCTGGATTGAGGCGTAAAACATTCATCAAATAAATATATAAATAAATATTTTCTTCTTAAGATCACAATCCAGCACCACTGCATCACATCAAAATTGTGTGCTTGCTGTTTTCAGCTGTCTGAGAAGACGTGAGAAGTGGTCCCCATTGAAGATGGAGACAAAAAGACACCATCGCTCATTGACAACACCCGGCCTGAGATCCTCAATCTTTCTTAGTCAAAAAACTGGATAACATATGTGATACTTCAATAAAACCTTTAAACCTTCGACATTCGATTTACTTCCTTTATTCATTTCTTGTTTACTAAAGCGACTTAATCCAGTTTTTACTACAACATTACTCTTGGTTTAGCACATATTTTTTGTCCGAAAGTGAATCCAACCACGGCATATGCATGGATGTAAAATCTTTTTAAATTTCCATGATACAGCACCCCTGTTTCTCCGTTGCCCTTTTTTCCACAAAACGATTGGTGCTTATGTGAAGGTTAAGCCTTGCATATGGTTTTGTCAAAATCTCTGCGTATCATGTTTCCTTGAAGTTCCTGGCAGACACTTGGCAATGGTGAGGATTTGCTAAACAGTCTCCTGGATTAGGATCCAGATCTTTATCACCACTTAAATGCAATGGTTTTATGCCTGGCCCAAGGCCAAACTGTTCACCAGATTCCATTCAACTACATTTGAAAAATTTCCCGTAAAGCTCCCGACAAACAGAGATAAAGCTAGACACAAATACACGTCGCCAAAAACAGAACCTCCTTTGACGGAGGAAAAAAGACTCATTCCTATTATACCAGACACCAGTAACCTCTTGGCGAGTAGGCTCACTGTCAATAGACAGGCTTTCAGCGCTACAAACAACAAACAATTTATGAATCACTACCAAAATGTTGTAAACTGGCATTTGTGCTAAGGCCATCAAAGTTCTATCAAAATCCTTTTATAACTTTTCCCGTAAAGTTTCTGACACCTGCCAGTGATGAAGGGTCATTCCAAAAGCTTCCTGAGATCCGAATCCAGATTCTGTTAAAGGCCAAGATGTACAGGATTTGCGCTGGTGCCGGAACCAAGCCGTCGATAAAGTTCCATCAATATCCGTACGTAAGTTGTATAGGATATCTGGCAACTGTGAAGAGTCGTATCCAGATCAGGGTCAACGTCAAAATTTAATAGATTGGGACTTGTGGTAAAGCCACGCGTGACACACCATGTTGTTCCCCTTTTTTACTGAAGAATGATTCCTTCACCGGGAGCAAGATTCAGCCTGGACAATATCATACAAAGAATTTGAGTTTCCAAATTGTCTCAGAATTAGAATTACAACTGGAAACGACATCTATAGTTCTATTGAAGTGAAGTGAAGTAGAAAGTTGTTGGGCGAAAGATGCACTTTTGAGGTAAAGAGTATTCCTCACTATAAGGCCTCTAGCAAGGATTGGGTGCCTGCACGTGGCCGTGGTGGTTAACGTGTGAGCATGGCACCCCGATCTATCCTCGATGTTTTTCCAATATAAAGCAGTGAAATATTCTTGAGTACGTAGTATATTCTTGAACACTAATCAAATAGGTCAAATAAATAAAGCTACCACGGACTCATGAACACTAGCGGGTCGAAAAAACACACTGTGATTAAAGTAGATATTATGATGGAAAAGCTTATAGCAATAAACTGATTGCCTCTGAGCCTGTCAGTCAATACGTGTCACAGATTGTGCATGGGTTCTCCTATCTCTGCCCAGCATGACGTCACGTCAACACTACAAACACTATCCGTAGCCAATATGGCGTCTTAGGTTTAACATTACCGTCAATATTGTTTGTAGTTATTTTTCTTCAGACACACTCACATACAGATGCTGCATGGTCTTCTCATGAATCTTTTATTTCTGATACGCAATACCTGTGTAGGCCAACACCCCGAAGCTAGGACGAGTCCTTCAACCTGCCACAGAAGGCTAACTTTTGACAATAATTTTTCATATCCGTTCATTAGAACAAGAAAATGAATATGCAAGGAAATAAATGATTTACAGCCACAAGAATTAAGTTACCCTGGTAATTAAGGAAGATCCTGTTTCTGGCAGTTCTCGTTCGATTCACGGGGAAATATGAGAGAAAGACGGGACATGCTGACTACTATATAAAGGGTTGGTTTGATGTTTGAACATCGTCGGGCCGGGGCTCAGACTGATACGAACGACTAGCATTGGGAAAAGCATTGGCCAAGGTAAGACTCACAGAAGAACCCTATGTTAATTTATTTATTTATTTCATTGGTGTTTTACGCCGTACCCACGTAGAAGAACCCTATGTAGTATGGAGATTAAATATCCATGCTGTATATTTGTAGCATTATAACCCTTCGGCCCATTCTGTATTTTTGTAACAGGAAGACCCACACGTTTATTTTGCATGTTTGTAGCATGAAAAGATATATTTGTAGCATGGAGACATTCCTATCCATGCCGTATACCTGTTGCATCAATGCCACTATGTTCATGCAATATATTTGTAGCCTGTAAACCGTCAATGATTAACTGTATATTTGAAAGATAAAAGACTGTGTATGCTTCTAGCATGCTAAGCACTTTTTGCTGTTTATATATTGTAGAGATGTACAAAAATGTCATTCTGAGATGTCTTTCTTCGCGACTCGGTAGTAAAGACTCGTGCGCTTTTCTGGCCTGGCAGGGTCCAAAACACTTATACCCACTCTTTATTAAGATTTTGTTGAACAGAAAACTAAATAAAAATGTTTCCCTGTAAGTACTTCCAAGTTTAGGCCCATGTTCATGGACGGGTGTGGTACCAGTGGTATTTTGATGCATGTTTAAAAGCTAAAAAAAATGAAATATATATCAGATGAAAGAGCACTAAAAACTGTCCAGGAAAACGGTTCGATTTATATTTTTAGAATGTTTCCAACCGATTAAAACGGTTTTAAAACATCAGATTCTACGGTGGTCTGTAGTGAACCAGAGAGTATTAGTGATGTCATATTAAATATTTTTTGATATATTGCTTGAAATAGCTCGTTTTCAAAGTCGAATGTATTCATAAATCTGATTATATATGCATTTTCAAAAGTGAAATCCAAAAGTTTGTATGGGTTAAGTGTCAAACACATGATGTTACGTCACTGGCCCTAACATTGTTACAAAAAGGCCACTCTAGAATCCAAACTATCACATGCATTTCACATGCAATGGTCTTTTAATGGGCATGGACTTCATGTTCGCCTTTGTTCTCTTCGCCTTTAGAACAAAATTAATATCGCCATGTAGGAGCGGATGGACAAATTGCTATAGTACTGGCATTAACAGTTGAAGCCCGTGTATGATGACCTAAACAATTAAGTATAGCACTTAAATTTAAATATCTTTTTCTCTTTCCCAGATGAACAAGAAAGCCTTAATCGTGTTGCTGCTAGTGTCCATGTTGATGGTGGCCGAAATGGACGCTTGGTTTATTAGATTCCGCCGAATCCGTATTCGTCTCCGCCGAATCTTAGGTGATGCCTGCAAAAAAACTTGTCCTCGGGCTTGTCCCAAAATCTTAGGAGAAGCCTGTAAGTTCGGATGTGGAAAACTTTGTGGGAGAAAGAAACGTATGGTAGGTCCTAAGTTATTTTACAACATCAGAAATCAAAAACATCGGCCAATTTTATCATTTGAGCTTGACGTTCTGGAGTATTCAACACATACCGTGAGCATTGTATGACTTTATAGACTAGTAAAGCCAGATTGAAAGCATGCGTCACCATATGCACATATGCGCATTATAATTTATCATGTACAGATTCAAAAAAAATCATTTTTGACATTCTGTAGTAAGGTGTCTGAATATGTTGGCTCGACGAATTTATGGGGTTTTGTTGTGGCCAGGCTATATATTACAAACAAGCAAAATTGAGATTAAATGACCCTTGGAATGTTTGCATTTGCGATGGCAGTTTGCTAAATCCTGCATTCCGGACCCTGAATTAAGCTAGCGGAAAAAATGCTCCAAGAGTGATTAATAGGTTGTTATTTAAGGCCATGTGATAAGAATTTTTTCTTATCCAATGGCGGTCAGTTGTATTGATGGCGGAAATCGGGGTGCCCTGAGTAAATCACCCACAGTGGGCAAGGTACTGACCAACTTTTCCACGTGTGACGTACACATGCGCACACCATATTGATTGAGAACGAGTGTCCATTCAAGGAAAGTACAAGTTTCGTCGACGGCTTATCGTCAACACGGACCCGCTGACCATAAGAGCGAAACCGTGCTCTAAGATACGAGAAGCCTACCACTGACTCCAAACAATATGGCAAACTTGAATAGATCTGCTGATTATCTGGCTGGCGACTCTTTTTTAGATTCTTCATCTAACGCGTCTACCTTCTGATAACTTCTATTAGGGGGCCGCGTTTTTTCTTCAGGCACTGCCGAAATTCTTTAGTTTATAAATATGATAAATGCTGTTTGTTGTGGCAGGTCCTGGATCCTAACGTACACATGACACCATTGCCAGCAAACATTGATTTCTACGACCGCAATGAGAACAAGGTTATTGAAATAGAAGAGTTTGCCGTCGCCTTGGCTCAAAATGTCAACGAACCTGGTTTACAGGAAGCCTTCAACTTGACGGATACTAACAGTAAGTATAGGCTTGCAGAAAGCAGCTATTTGTTGTTAGAAGTGTATATAAGCTTCCTCCGTGACAGATACTCACAGTAAGTGTATATAAGCCTTCCCCTGGACAGATACTAACATAAGTGTATATAAGCCTTCCCCTTGACAGATACTAACAGTAAGTGTATATAAGCCTTCTCCGTGACAGATACTCACAGAAAGTGTATATAAGCCTTCCTCTTGACAGATACTAACAGTAAGTGTGTATAAGCCTCCTCCGTGACTGATACTAACAGTAAGTGTATAGAAGCCTTCCCTGGACAGATACTAACAGTAAGTGTATAGAAGCCTTCTCCGTGACGGATACTAACGGTAAGTGTATAGAAGCCTTCTCCGTTACGGATACTAACAGTAACTGTATTGAAGCCTTCTCCGTGACGGATACTAACAGTAAGTGTATAGAAGCCTTCCCTGGACGGATACTAACAGTAAGTGTATTGAAGCCTTCTCCGTGACGGATACTAACGGTAAGTGTATAGAAGACTTCTCCGTTACGGATACTAACAGTAACTGTATTGAAGCCTTCTCCGTGACGGATACTAACAGTAAGTGTATAGAAGCCTTATCTGTGACGGATACTAACAGTAAGTGTATTGAAGCCTTCTCCTGGGCGGATACTAACAGTATGTGTATAGAAGCCTTCTCTGTGACGGATACTAACAGTAAGTGTATTGAAGCCTTCTCCTGGACGGATACTGACAGTAAGTGTATAGAAGCCTTCTCTGTGACGGATACTAACAGTAAGTGTATATAAGCCTTCCCCTTGACAGATACTAACAGTAAGTGTGTATAAGCCTCCTCCGTGACTGATACTAACAGTAAGTGTATAGAAGCCTTCCCTGGACAGATACTAACAGTAAGTGTATAGAAGCCTTCTCCGTTACGGATACTAACAGTAAGTGTATTGAAGCCTTCTCCGTGACGGATACTAACGGTAAGTGTATTGAAGCCTTCTCCGTGACGGATACTAACGGTAAGTGTATTGAAGCCTTCTCCGTGACGGATACTAACAGTAAGTGTTTAGAAGCCTTCTCTGTGACGGATACTAACAGTAAGTGTATAGTTCTCCTTGACAGATACCGACATTAAATGCACACAAACCTTCTCCGTGACAGTTACTAACACTGAGCGTATTGAAGCCTTCTCCATCCGATTTCAGTACACAGAAACATCATGCTCTAGGTGAATAATATCATTTATCATCTTACATTAATGCATCTTATTTTTTTCCAGGGGATTACGTACTGTCGGAGGAGGAGTTCCTAACAGCCGAGCACTTGACCCTAGGTAAGGTCTCTAATCTGCCCTCTGCATAGTCATCGAGCGGCCGTTTGCCACCTCATAAGCCATTGGTGTTATTATTACCTCTAGTGCGCTGTAATGATTTGTGTGCTTTTTTATCTGATGAACAGGAAAGTTGATAGATGGATTCTGAAATTTCGCCTCAATGCACTGACAAATACAGCGATGAACATGAGCCCAAAATGATTAATTTGAATTTCCTCAAACTAGAGAAGATATGTTAATGACTTTTACTACAGTCATTTTCACATTGCTGCTTCTGACTTTAACTCGGTCTTCATCGTCATTCCAAAGCTTTCATTTCAAATCATGATACCGCAGTCTATCATACCAACGTTGGCCTTTCTAACACAGTCTGTATATTTGGTTTGTTCTCCCGGGCTCTGCCCGGTTTCCTTCCACCACAATGCTGGCCGCCGTCGTATAAGTGAAATATTCTGGATTGCGGCGTAAAACATTAATCAAATAAATATATAAATAAATATTTTCTTCTTAAGATCACAATCCAGCACCGTTGCATCATGTCAACATTGTGTGCTTGCTGTTTTCAGCTGTCTGAGAAGACCTGACAAGTGGTTCCCATTGAAGATGGAGACAAAAAGACACCATTTCTTATTGACAACACCCGGCCTGAGATCCTCAATCTTTCTTAGTCAAAAAACTGGATAACATATGTGATACTTCAATAAAAACCTTTAAACCTTCGACATTCGATTTACTTCCTTTATTCATTTCTTGTTTACTAAAACGACTTAATCCAGTTTTTACTATAACATTACTCTTGGTTTAGCACATATTTTTTATCCCGAAAGTGAATCCAACCACGGTATATGCATGGATGTAAAATCTTTTTAAATTTCCATGATACAGCACCCCTGTTTCTCCAATGCCCTTTTTCCACAAAACGATTGGTGCTTATGCGAAGGTTAAGCCTTGCATATGGTTTTGTCAGAATCTCTGCGTATCATGTTTCCTTGAAGTTACTGGCAGACACTTGGCAATGGTGAGGATTCGCTAAACAGTCTCCTGGATTAGGATCCAGATCTTTATCACCACTTAAATGCAATGGTTTTATGCCTGGCCCAAGGCCAAACTGTTCACCAGATTCCATTCAACTACATTTGAAAAATTTCCCGTAAAGCACCCGACAAACAGAGATAAAGCTAGACACAAATACACGTCGCCAAAAATAGAACCTCCTTTGACGGAGGTAAAAAGACTCATTCCCGTTGCACCAGACACCAGTAACCTCTTGGCGAGTAGGCTCACTGTCAATATACAGGCTTTCAGCGCTACAAACAACAAACAATTTATGAATCACTACCAAAATGTTGTAAACTGGCACTTGCGCTAAGGCCATCAAAGTTCTATCAAAATCCTTTTATAACTTTTCCCGTAAAGTTTCTGACACCTGCCAATGATGAAGAGTCATTCCAAAAGCTTCCTGAGCTCCGAATCCAGATTCTGTTGAGGGCCAAGTTGTACAGGATTGGCGCTGGTGCCGGAACCAATCCGTCGATATAGTTCCATCAATATCAGTACGTAAGTTGTATAGGATATCTGGCAACTGTGAAGAATCGTATCCAGATCAGGGTCAAAGTCAAAATTTAATAGATTGGGGCTTGTGGTAAAGCCACGCGTGACACACCATGTTGTTCCCCTTTTTTACTGAAGAATGATTCCTTCATCGGGAGCAAGATTCAGCCTGGACAATATCATACAAAGAATTTGAGTTTCCAAATTGTCTCAGAATTAGAATTACAATTGGAAACGACTGACAATTACAATTGTTTGTGGTTATTTTTCTTCAGACACACTCACATACAGATGCTGCATGGTCTTCTCATGAATCTGTTATTTCTGAGACGCAATACCTGTGTAGGCCAACACCCCGAAGCTAGAACGAGTCCTTCAACCTGCCACGGAAGGCTGACTTATGACAATAGTTTATCCCAGGTCACTTTGACATATGCATAACCACCGCCGGGTGAGGCTGAATTATACTACGCATATATATCGTGGGAAACTTCCATATGCTCCTGAGGGCCAATTGTCATTTCACACCGAGTTTGCATGCATCTTTAAAATTTTCAACGAAATATTTTGTAAAACGATTAATAGTAGTTGCTACTTGTTATAAATTGGCTTTCAAAAAGATTGAAAACACCACCCCCACCCCTGCAAATTCTACTGGCGATAACAGCAATTGTGAAATGTGGTGAGAAATTGCCACTGATAGGAACAAGAATTTTTGGTTTAATGACGGTATACCGACGATTTTTAGCAAAAATTTCAAATTCTGATTTATTCGATATGATATTCCACAACAGAGCAATTATTTCCTTTCACTTTTACTTATACTATTTATGATGTTAAAAGATTCCAAAATATGAATTCAGTAACTTTATTACCGATCTTGAACGGTAACACGTGCAAGGACTATGCTGATATCATGTGAAAGGTAATTACTTGTCACATTAGCCATACCTGTGCCCATAAGTTTTCAGTGGAAGTGATGCCGCTGGATTCCAAACAGCCACCTCATATAATTCCAAACAGCCACCTCACATAATTCCAAACAGCCACCTCATATGATCCAGCTATCTCATATGATCCAGCTACCTCATATGATCCAGCTACCTCATATGATCCAGCTACCTCGTATGATTATGCCACCTCATATGATTCAGCTACCTCATATGATTCTGCCACCTCGTATGATTCAGCTACCTCATATGATTCTGCCACCTCATATGATTCAGCTACCTCATATGATTCTGCCACCTCATATGATTCAGCTACCTCGTATGATTCTGCCACCTCATATGATTCAGCTACCTCATATGATTCTGCCACCTCGTATGATTCAGCTACCTCATATGATTCTGCCACCTCATATGATTCAGCTACCTCATATGATTCTGCCACCTCATATGATTCAGCTACCTCGTATGATTCTGCCACCTCATATGATTCAGCTACCTCATATGATTCAGCTACCTCATATGATTCAGCTATCTCATATGATTCAGCTACCTCATATGATTCAGCTACCTCATATGATTCTGCCACCTCGTATGATTCAGCTACCTTATATGATTCAGCTAGCCCATATGATTCTGCCACCTCATATGATTCAGCTACCTCATATGATCCAGCTACCTCATATGATTCAGCTATCTCATATGATCCAGCTACCTCATATGATCCAGCTACCTCATATGATCCAGCTATCTCATATGATTCAGCTACCTCATATGATCCAGCTACCTCATATGATTCAGCTACCTCATATGATTCTGCCACCTCATATGATTCTGCCACCTCATATGATTCAGCTACCTCGTATGATTCTGCCACCTCATATGATTCAGCTACCTCGTATGATTCTGCCACGTCATATGATTCAGCTACCTTATATAATTCTGCCACCTCATATGATTCTGCCACCTCATATGATTCAGCTACCTCATATGATTCAGCTATCTCATATGATTCAGCTACCTTATATGATTCAGCTACCTCATATGATTCAGCTACCTCATATGATTCTGGCACCTCATAAGACTCAGCTGCCTCATATGATTCTGCCACCTCGTATGATTCAGCTACCTCATATGATTCTGCCACCTCATATGATTCAGCTACCTCATATGATTCTGCCACCTCATATGATTCAGCTACCTCGTATGATTCTGCCACCTCATATGATTCAGCTACCTCATATGATTCAGCTACCTCATATGATTCAGCTATCTCATATGATTCAGCTACCTCATATGATTCAGCTACCTCATATGATTCTGCCACCTCGTATGATTCAGCTACCTTATATGATTCAGCTAGCTCATATGATTCTGCCACCTCATATGATTCAGCTACCTCATATGATTCAGCTACCTCATATGATTCAGCTATCTCATATGATCCAGCTACCTCATATGATCCAGCTACCTCATATGATCCAGCTATCTCATATGATTCAGCTACCTCATATGATCCAGCTACCTCATATGATTCAGCTACCTCATATGATTCTGCCACCTCATATGATTCTGCCACCTCATATGATTCAGCTACCTCGTATGATTCTGCCACCTCATATGATTCAGCTACCTCGTATGATTCTGCCACGTCATATGATTCAGCTACCTTATATAATTCTGCCACCTCATATGATTCTGCCACCTCATATGATTCAGCTACCTCATATGATTCAGCTATCTCATATGATTCAGCTACCTCATATGATTCAGCTACCTCATATGATTCAGCTACCTCATATGATTCTGGCACCTCATAAGACTCAGCTGCCTCATATGATTCTGCCACCTCGTATGATTCAGCTACCTCATATGATTCTGCCACCTCATATAATTCTGCCACCTCATATGATTCAGCTACCTCGTATGATTCTGCCACCTCGTATGATTCAGCTACCTCATATGATTCAGCTACCTCATATGATTCAGCTACCTCATATGATTCATGGCACCTCATAAGATTCAGCTGCCTCATATGATTCAGCTACCTCATATGATCCAGCTACCTCATATGATTCAGCTATCTCATATGATCCAGCTACCTCATATGATTCTGCTACCTCATATGATTCTGCTACCTCATATAATTCTGCCACCTCATATGATTCTGCCACCTCGTATGATTCTGCCACCTCATATGATTCAGCTACCTCATATGATTCTGCCACCTCATATAATTCTGCCACCTCATATGATTCAGCTACCTCATATGATTCTGCCACCTCGTATGATTCAGCTACCTCATATGATTCTGCCACCTCGTATGATTCTGCCACCTCGTATGATTCAGCTACCTCATATGATTCAGCTATCTCATATGATTCAGCTACCTCATATGATTCAGCTACCTCATATGATTCTGCCACCTCGTATGATTCAGCTACCTCATATGATTCAGCTACCTCATATGATTCTGTCACCTCGTATGATTCAGCTACCTCATATGATTCAGCTACCTCATATGATTCTGGCACCTCATATGATTCAGTCACCTGAGAGTTATCCCATAAAGCCGTGACATGTAAGAGAAATCTTTTAAGCAAGAAGTGGTCTGGTGAATCTTTCCACGTAAGGATTGTTCTTGTGAATTTTGCTGCATAAGAACAGATTTTGCTACATGCTTGATCTGGGAGGCTAAGGAGGAATCAGGGAAAACAGTCCATGGGGACATAATGGGTGACCCACAGAAAACAACACATAGAAACGTCAGGCGAGATTTCCTAAAAACAACACATAGGGACGCAAAGGAGATTTCTCGAACCAACCCATAGGGACGCTGAGGGAGACTCCGAAAACAACCCAAAGGAACTGAAAGGGCACATGACTGGCGGCACGACTGTGATGATCTTACTTAGAGTACAGGTATATAAATGTTCATGTGCTCAACAGGTGTTGCTGACAGTCAGTGTGTAGAGAGATGGAAGGTTTCTGCTTTTTTCTTCTTCTGGTAGAATTTTGTGCTAATTTTTGGTTACGGATTTTTTAACCTGAATTGATGAAGATAATTAAAGGACGTACAACACAGAGAAGACACTGTATCAACCTATACCAAATGTTAGTCTGCTTGGACCCTTGCAGGCAAAACGTGGATATGAAAGATAAATTCCTTTGCTTAGATATGGTTTCAGGAATGTATTTTTTTCCGTGGGTGGTATATAAGATATGGTTGTGGATATTTATATCAAGGGGTTGGGTCTTTAGCGTTTTGGTAATTATAGACAGGAATGGCGAGAAGTGACAAATGCCAGTGGTAGGAATTGAATGTTTAACGAATGACAAATTTCATTCATTGCTGAAACTTATTTACCAGATTTGGGTATAGTAAGGTATATATATTGCTAAGGTAGGATTTGGAATAGCAAGTCTTAAACTGATACTATTGGAACACCTTTATTAAATGAGCACGTTAACTGCAGTTCATGTTACGTATATCAGGGCGAAGACTAGTTTCAGTTTGTTAAAATTGTGAAAGTTTATGACAAATGTGTACGCGTATCAAAACTTCAGAAAGTATTTATTATTACATAGATTCTACGTCTAAATGTACACGAACAATTTGCCTGTGTTAACTGCCTTTGTTGTTATGCTGGTCTGAAGTTTTGAATAAAAATACTACAGCATAGAAAAATATAAGTAACGACTGTGTGTGCGCTGGCAACTAAGCACATTAGCGTTTCAATTCATTTGATGCGTGAGTGCGTTGCGTTTTTCGGAATTTGAAGTGAATTGGGCCTTCGTGCAAATTAAATACATTAATACATAAAGCCACGTTGAAGAGGATGTGAAGCGGATTTTTGTCCATCATGCAAATGATAGGGGTATATACAACAAACAGATACACACTAGAAGCCATATTGAACCTAAGCTAGCTCCCACATAGATGAACTTCAGACCTATGCCCAGAACACCACTCAGATCATCCCCTGGGCAGAGACATCACAAAGAACGAAAAAAAGAGGTCGTTTTGGTTTAGTAGCGATTTTGAGTGTCTTTTCCTCGAGCTACGATCCTGTGCTCTGTGGTAAGTATTTGCCTGTGTTATGGAAGCCGGATAAGGCCATCATCGCTCGATGATGAAACAAAGCGATGGAGCGACGCTGTGAAGCAATGGAACAATTCTGGGAAGCGGTGGACAGATGCTAACATCGATTCATCGCTTCGCAGTGTCCTATCATCACTAAATTCCAACTTCAAAAAGCGTTGCAGTATCGTTCCTTCCCTTGGCGAACCTTTGCTTTGTTCTATCGGCCTTATGACAAGCGACCTTTCTGGTGCATTCTGTTTTTTTCTAGTTAGAAACATGGCTATTTGGATGTTTACACTGCTTATTTCATGGTGTTTGTAAATATATCAACATTTCAGTGGCACATAATCAAACCTTGATTTAGGCAAAACTGAGAAATATTTGAGACGTGTTCTATTATCAGCTTACACTGAAATACCCCTCTCACAGTGACCCCTCTCAAAGTTTAAATGTTGTAGTAGACAAAACTGGGGCAATTTGCAAAACATAAAATTTGCACTTAAAGTCAAGGACTTCAACATTTTATTCAAAATTCAGACCGTGGATACCTTGGCATTTGTTGTTTTACCCACGGTTACTCGCATTTTCTCGAGTTTTCTTGCAGCTGCACGAGGTAGAAATAGTTAATACAAGACTCAAAGAGCTGGAGTTAATTCTGTGCTGGCTAAATACCAGTAAGCTTTCTAATGTTGACAAAACTAAATGCATGACCAGCACAGTGTACAAGAAAATACTCTCACCAGATATAGCGAAGGTAAAGATATATAAATATATTTACAGGATAAAATTGACCGAGTTTAAGTTCCATGACGTTGTCTTGAGAGATATTTAAAATAACATTTGGCGTAATATAGGAAGTATACAATAAATAAACAGTTTAATTAATCGAAAAATACTGTTTTACTGTATTTATGCCTTGTGGGGTAACACATATAACGCCCAGCTGTATCTCCTTTGTACATTTAGAAGCATAGGCATCGGTTTGAAACAAGATGCAGGTTTGCCTACTGTGTTCCACGCTTTCATATAGAGACAAAGTTGTTTCAAAACAAAATTGAATGTAACTAGACGAGCATCAGATACAGTTTTTTTAGAGAAAACACGGCACCAGGGAGTAAATGATTGACTGCATATGCTGTTCCTTGACGATAACAGGTATTGCAACGACTGAGCTTGGTACACCACAAATGCGTTTTTTGATATTGCACATCATTTTTAAGGGTCCTGTTCTGTTTTGTGAATATACCTGTGTCTGTTGACTGTACATTGTGTTACTTTACTGTCTTCATTTTGGCTATCTTCTTGTTGGCTAAAACCTATTCCGTTACAGTGCCCAATGACTGTGAGAATTCAGAATCACAAACCAAAAAAAAAAAATAAATAAAATAAAAAAAAAAATAAAATAAAATAAAAAGAACAGAATGACGTCATTAATTATATTTATATAAATTAATATGTGCATAATAAGCTGTGTAATAATTGCATGGCTGTCATCACCTAATCTCTATTCTGTGCTGTATTTCTGTATTCCCGTAAGCACAGTTTTTTTTTGCTTGGTCATTGATGTGACGTTTGAGGAGTGGGTATAAATATTCAACGGTAGACCCCAACAGAACTGCCGCTGACAGAACCCTGTGATAACTAAGAATGGACTCACCAGTAATATAATTAAAACATTTATGTCGTTTATCATTACAATGGCTTAGATATAAGTTTTGTTTCAAAGCTGGAAAGCATTGTTTTATAAAATAACTGGAGCACCGGAATAATTAGTAGGGTATTCAGTATTAGGTTTTGGGTAGTATGATAATTAAAATATGTTGAAGCTTTTATATGTAGTTTATTACATATGGTGCTTTATAGGATATTGTGGTAAAGATGCAAAAGAGAATCTTATTCACATGGATTTTTTCTTAAAAAATTAAGATCGATTTTTACGGAGTTTACTCGTAGGACATGATTGCCCATCAGTAGTATGTCTAAATGTTTGGCTTGCTCAACTGAGATTGGAAACAATATTTGTTTATCTTTAGCAAACCATAAATGTGATTACCTTGTTCCATTCATCTGAAACAGTCATTTTGTCAAATTTTTCTTTCGTCTTCATCTATGATAACAACGAAAGAGCCTTAAACAGTTCATTAATAAGTGTGTATGTTTTGTCTCCGCACGTGTTCCTCTTAAGACTACATCAATGAGTGTATGTGTAGATTTGTGTTCACATGTACTTTCCAATATTCATAACATCCATGTTGATATTTCAGAACGTATGTTAACATACGTATTTACAGATCTGCCAGCTTGCTTTATGTGCTCTTAGTACAGTTTGTGTTATTGTATACTTTCTTCTTACATGTTTACTACATTTGTAGATATTTTTTCTGTAGCTGGCAAGCGAAACATCCATAATGACAGGCTTCCTTTCCGGCCATACGTGGGTAGGTCTGTCAGCAACCTGCGGATGTTAGTGGGATTCCCCCGGGCTCTGCCCGGAATCCTCTCACCATAATGCTGGCCGCTGCCGTAAAAGTGAAATATTCTTGAGTACGGAATAAATAAATGTTGCGGCAAGGTCGTTGGCAGTTTCATTAATGAGATTAACATCACAATCGTTTGAAAAGACACATATATGTATAGTTTTAGCGAAAGCTGGTTACTAAGAAGTAGAAGTAGTCAACAATTTCCGACGATGCGGGGAAAAACATACATGTACGTATGTATTATCCGATGCGCCAAATCCATTGTGTAGTCTTTTGTTTAAATACTGGAAAGATGCATGTTACACCTGTTGGACCTTCTAGGGCTTAAATAATTCCAGAATCCTGTTTTTCGTTTCAGAGGAATATGAAAGCAAGATGTTACTGCATGCATGTATTTTAGATATAACTTAAACTGATTGCCCATGTATTCGTGTTGATGTTACCGTTTTGTATTTGAGATAACTTTTAACCTGATTACCTCTGTGTTCGTGTTGGTGTTACGGCTTTGAATTTCAGAGAAATTTTTGGTTTTCGCTGTGTTCGTGTTGAAGTTTTGTATTTCAGATCACTTTTAAGCTGGTTGCTGCCGTATTCGTGTTGATGTTGCGAATTTCTATTTCAGGCATAACTTAAAAGCTGGATGGCTTTCGTTGTAATTAGTAAAATACATTTAGTTCCGTTGTCCATCAAACAGAAGAGAGGCTCATTTGGTATACGGGATTCTGCTGCCCAGTTGATGTACACTGATGATCATTTAAACAGTTAGCAAAAACACGGCTCTATCACAGTATTTTCTCTTTTCCCAGATGAACAAGAAAACTTAAATCGTGTTGCTGCTAGTGCCCATGTTTGATGGCGACCGAAATGGACGCTTGGTTGATTAGACTCCGCCGAATCCGTATTCGTCTGTACCGGGTCTTAGACGGCGCCAACAAAAAACTTTGTCCTCGGGCTTGTCCCAAATCTTAGGAAAGGCCTGTAAAATCGAGTGCGCAAAACTTTGTGGGAGAAAGAAACGAATGGTAAGTTATTTTAAAGAAGGACGTGCCAAAATCATCTGAATACACGTTTCGAGATATCTATGATCCTATTACCTTCGATTTTTTTTATTAGATACAACGCACTGCTTGGCATTGTGCCAAGTGTACATTATCTACATCGTTAGATGCCCAGATCACGAGACGGAAGCGTTTGACTTCTGGACGGGTCTATTGTAGTTCTATGGGCGGATAGAGGTTGTTGTTTACATTGAATAAAGCAGACGACAAATATAAACAAAGAAACAAAAAGGCGATTTTTTCTGTCGGAGCAAACGCTTATTTTAAAGGAGAAAAGTATCAGGTTACAGATGTTTTTAAGCCCATACGGACATTTGAATGCAACACAATAATAGTAAACAAAGACAGAGTCTAAATAAAAACCATGACAAAACGACACAGCAACATTAATACTATTAATAATAGATAAAACTTGCCTAACCTGAAAAGATTTCTTTGTTAATAAAGTATCACAACTTTGTAAATATCTGAATTGTTTTCAGATTGGCTCAGAGAATCCCATCTAGAGTTCGTCGAAATGGCTTTTAATGAAAGTGACAAAATCACAAGGGCATCAACAGCCGAGAAAATAATAAACATCCACGAATGTATGCTTCCTGAAGGTGCTCTGTACATAGCTTCGGGAGATGGTGCCCTGTACATATCTTCGGGAGATGGTGCCCTGTACATAGCTTCGGGAGATGGTGCCCTGTACATAGCTTCGAGAGATGGTGCCCTGTGCATAGCTTCAGGAGATGGCGCCCTGTACATAGTATCAAGTTGTATTTGGAGAAAAGAAATTCTTCCTACGTGTCTTTCTTTCAGCGGCCTCTCCTAAACGTCCCAGTTGATTACAAACCATGGTATGGCAATCAACCACTGGGTCACAAAACGAGAGGATCCATGATGTCTGATACTTTTTGTGATGCAAAACTTAGCCGCCGTTACACGAATCACTGCATCCGAGCTACAACAGCAACACGTTCTTGATGATGCCGGTTTTTGTGATGGACGTTATGTCTGTGACAGGCCACCGTAATGTATCCAGTGTACGGAGTTAAGTCACCAAACCGTCCGTTTCAAAACGCCGTGAAATCAGAAATATACTGTATGCTTCAAGTGTGTTATCAGAAAATGCTGAAAGTGAAAATGCCGTTGAGAATACTCCCATGTCAGTCACGCCACTCCCAGTCTACTGCTACACATAAAAGTAGCAATACCATCCAAATGGCAAAATCCCAGTTTTCAGTCACGCCTTAAAGTTTTGGAGGGTTGTTCAACAATGCAACAATACATAACTTCACCTCCTCAGGATAGTGGACTGGCTGCAGATCGTCCTTTTCAACTTCCAGCCCTTGTTTCATGTTTATCCGTGTTAAACTGTTGTTTTTTTCACAATGTTCAGTCCGTTTACTCATGTTTTCTATCCTCAAACGCTATTGTCTGACTGCCGCGAATATATTGCCGTTGACCCAGAACTTCAAATTCGGTACATTATGTGACCTTTGTGCGATAGTGTGACGCGTATATTTTACGTAACAATTCTGGTACGGCGTACTGAGTGAAACATGTGCACGTGACTGGTTTAATGTACAGTAACTTTGTACTGATTGCGCCATTATAAATTTAAATTGTGATAGCCATCCAATGTATTTCACAAAACTATAAAAGCAAATCATATTTATCCTCATGACACCTTGAACATATAAATTACAATATATTTATTTGCTTACTTATAATAAGCATAAACACATATCTATGATGCTGTTATTGTTTTGTTATTTATCAACACATGTTGAAAGATTAACATTGAACTGAAAATGTGAACTGAAGTGTTCCATTATTTCAACATTCGTTACCCAGTGTTTATGAATTTGATACAGAATACAACACGACCGGAAGGCATTTACACAAACAAACCAAATCAAATTCAGTATCAAACTATTGTTAACCTAATTTTGTGTGTGTTTCAATTATTTTTTTTCGTACTTTAATTACTATAAAACGGTTGAACTCCCCCACTTTTGTTGTCGTTTTGCTTATGCCAGAGGTTTCTAGCTGCTTTAGTTCTGTCAAACTGAGTTTGGGAAATCTTTTGACCTGCCCGAAGTCTCGCTTCCAGCAGCGAGCGACCTCCACGGCTCACTGTCAGTGTGGTCGCTGTTTGAGACCTTACCTGTCTCACCGAAGCCTACCCTGATAACAGCGTCTTAGCTGAAAGCAGGACAATATGAAAGCAACCCTGCAGATGTTTTATTTTATAGTGCTATATTTTATAGTCGGAATTGTCTTCGAGAAACAAACGTATTTTGTTTTTTATTCTGTCTTACTCGTGAAGCAAATCCGTAATAGTAAGCATCGCATTTTCACACCCCCTGTAAAACACATCATGGTTTCTTCCAGAATTAGGTCACGCATCTTTAGAACGTTCGGATGGACGAAAATAACGTGTCAGGGAAAGTAGAGGCGTTTTTTTGTTTTAATCTGTACCGCAATGGCATTTTTGTTAAAATTACGAAAACATTTTGCTGCTATCAAGATAATAGAATAGAAATTCGCCTTCGACTTAAAATATAAACTCTTCCACATCGATTTGATGTCAAACTACCGTTAGACTACCCTGACGCAAATATAATTTCTTAAATATATAACATATAGCGTGTGAATTGGGTAGCTTTATAGGCAAGCAAAGCGAAGCTGTAAGCAATCATTTGCTAATTGCTCCCAGCCAACTATAGCTACGTAAAGTTTTTGTACACTTTTTAACGGTTATTTTTCAGTCTTCTTCCTTACAAACCTAAAACAATTTGATTGATGATCTACTGTTATGTATGACTATTTAACGTTTTCATGTACTGTTAGTCTTCGGACCTTTGTGTTATATGTTATAATTTTTTTTTGTTTATTTACTGGTTTTAGGGCCACTTTCCTGGCGGATATCGTGGCCCATCAAATCAGTGTTTTATTTATTTTTTTTTTAACACATGAATATTTTGATTACATAACAGCAGTGCGTTTGTATACTTGTTATAAGCATAACAGGCCCTGTTATATATGTACAGCGCGGACCTGGCTGAAAGCACCTTGTTCAAGGCTCTGTTTATTTAACTGGCTGTTCATTGGCTGTTAATTCTGTGTCTAAGAATAGTTGAATCCACCTGGCACGTATATAAGCCGTGTTTTCTGTGCAGAGGGGAGGTATTTTTGCTGCACCCACTGGGAGCCAGGAGAGTGTGCGACGCTCTCGTATCGAGTCCATTATTTTGATATGAGCTGGTGATGCCAGTTTCATTTGGGAGGACAGATTTTTATGCCGACACCGTTTGTGTACCACAGTAGTACTGATGTCTGGTTTATGTGAATTTCTGCGGAAGTCACGTTTATTGGTGTTCGGATCTTGATTATGATTATACAGTGTGGACTGTGTAATTTGTTTAACACGCTGACCTCACCTGACCGACAAGGTCGTCAAGGACTCTAAACTGAAGTTTTCAGTTTTGCAAAGGACGTTCGTTCTGCCACAAGGTGACATTACTCTACGTCTCTGAACGGCTCGTTTGTGAGCTTCTGCGGGAGCTGTGACTGATCTGAAGTGGATTATACCTCCATGCCTGTATTTACCCTGTGTTGTGCTCTGCGGGTGTGACGTCATTCAAAGGCTTGACTGTTCCAGTTCTGTGTAACCTGTGTACTGTGTTCGTGTTCGCTAACCTGGCGAAGTACCTGTCTAGGACAATTTGTGACTTGTGTGAATTGTGTGTTTATCCCATGGTCTTTACATTGGATTTCCCGGAATACATTCCTTGGGATACAAAGGTGAACTGGAAACTTTTAAAGACCGGTAATACTGATGTGTATGTTTGTTATGTTGTTGTTGTTGAACTGTCTGTAAAACTGTACGTCTCATTTTATATATAAAGCATTGTTTACATTGTAATATTGAGTCACTGAGTCTGCTTTCTGTTGCTGTTTTCAATACCGTAACACTACAAATTGATAAAATTCTTACGTAGACTGAATTAAGTCAGGAAAGTGCGGATATCGCTATTCAAACTTGACAGTTTATATTTCTTGAGGCCATCCTATACCTTTACAATTTTGTTCTCAGGACCATCAGAATATTTGCTTTTGCTATTCTAGTTTGCTAAATCCTCTGTTAAGACTGGCCATCGAGCGGAAAACACGATCGATTGATTGTTTCTTTTTAACGCCATTCAAGACATTTCCCGTATGCGACAGGAATCATCATTTATGTATGACGGAATCCGAGATACCTCTTGGTAAACCCTTGACATTTGGCAAGTTACTGACTAACCTGTCTACTTATAACGTATTTACTTGTAGACCATATTGACTGAAGACGAGCAGTCTTCAATAAAGGCACGAGTTTTGTCACCTTGGTCCGGTAAAGAGTGAATGAGGGGGCATGTAGTACTGCCATTGGGCTGCGCCTTTAAGTCAGAAGATGTGTTAAGTACCTGCTAGAGGACTGTGGTTTCTCAGTTTCAGTCTCAGTTTCTCAGTAAATAGGAGGTGTAGGGTAGACAGGGCAGACTGTTGCCATCTGGTTTGATACTGATCATTTGCGCTCTATTTGATGAGGAAATGTTATGGACTCGAAAACTCGGTTAGGACAAACTATCCGCATTAGCACAGCGTACACTACAGTCTCAGCAAATAGACTACATTGTTTCTAATAACAGAATTTAATGACATCCAACTCTAATACCATACCGCCGGGAGATCATATACTAAAATATATAAAATAAAATTCCTTTAGGCAATTTTGGTAGCAAGTATGACGGATGGCTGAATACAAGCGACTGAAGAAGATTTTCACCGTGATGCTACTGGGTGCAGGCTCAGTCCACGGTGCAACACTTTTTCATTTGGTGATGAGATACCGCTGTGTTTATGATACTCTGTCAGTCTTTTGTGTGACATGAGAGTGTGTATATGGTCTTCGCCATACCACAATGCGACAATGTAGACGGGTGATGACACAGTCTGTCAGTCGGTTACTTTATATCAGATGTTATATATCTTGTTCTTGCACAATGCAACAATACTACAATCGGAGAATGTCAGTTAGTTACCTGACATCACACTCTGTTCGTAAATTCACAGCGTAACAGTCGTGGTCGAGATACCCCAGTCTGTGAGTCTTTTACTTGGTATCACAGTCTGTGTATTTTGTTCGTAATATCAAATGCGGAGAGATTATACCAGTCAGTAACATTTTTACATGACATCACAGTCTGTAGGGTATATCTTGTTTCTAATACTATAATGTGGCACTGTTGGCAGTTAGTCAGCAGTATACCGGTTTTTTACATGATATCACAGCTTGCACGTGCTGGCCATGGTTCATCACATCAACATTGTGTGTTTTCTGTCCTCAGCTATCTGAGAAGATCTAAGATTAGATTTTTTTTTTTTTTTGATTGATGTTTTACGCCGTACTCAAGAATATTTCACTTATACGACGGCGGCCAGCATTATGGTGGGTGGAAACCGGGCACAGCCCGGGGAAAACCCACGACCATCCGCAGGTTGCTGACAGACCTTCCCACTTACGGCCGGAGAGGAAGCCAGCATGAGCTGGACTTGAACTCACAGCGACCGCATTGGTGAGAGGCTCCTGGGTCATTACGCTGCGCTAGCGCGCTAACCGACTGAGCCATGGAGGCCCCTCTAAGAACAGACGATGAGGATAAAGCGACCTCGTGACTCCGGGGTCTTACATTCTTAATCTTTTGTACTCGAAAGATAACATGCGTTATACGTAAATGGAACCTTCAAAACCTCGAATTATGTCCTTTATTTCATTTGTTCTGGTAAAACGTCATAATCATGATTTAACCTAACATGATCATTGTGGATATGGCTCTGTAGACGTCTGTGCGCAGTACGTGACATCCCTCAATATTGTGGTCGGAGCTCCACTGTGAGGAGTTTGGAAGCATGTTTAAAATTTGCAGTTGTTGAAGACTGGACATAAAAAACAAATATGTAGACTGCTTCCCAACTAACAGATTTTAATGTAAAAACAAGCCTATTGCCACAAAGGTGTGGCTTAAAACCTGTGGATCCTATATAAAAATTTCCCCACAGCTTTAAAAACTAAACATGCATTTTTCAGCGGACAAAGCAGAGTCCTCAGAGTTGGGTTAAAATGTCCAGCGTCAACAAGGGCAAAAAAGAATATTTGTCTTTGAACAGTGTACTGCAGACACACGAGTAAAACATGGCGGATAGTCTCCACAGCCTGGCACACTCTATGCAGATCTGAATCTCTTACCTTGAATCTTTTTAAGTAGCTGTTAACTGGGAGATGCTCTGACCGAAGTCGGAACACACATGATTTCTGCTTTTCTGTTAGAGAAGGAGGAATGAACGTTGTTATAAAGTTTGACAGGAGGATTAAAGCAGTGATAAAAGCGTTCCCTCCCTAAAACGTCCCATTCAGTTTAACAAAGTTTAAATAATGTTGTCTTTACTTTATTCAAGGCCTCGGACATGGACAGTCTGACATTAGAACTATCATCACGCAGACATAGGGCCAGACTATCTGCTCGTTCATTACCAGGTACGCCGGAATGCACTGGCCCCATAAATAAAGTCATTGACTATAAAGCACTGAGAAAACCCGTGAATATAACAGCGCTTAATGGTCTTAAATCCGAAATAAAGTGCGGAATATTCAGAATTTCATGTAGTTTTGCTGAATACACAGATAGGTTATCCGAAAATATCTAAGAACTTTTTCAGGTGGCAATTTTCGTGCAGACGCAACAACCCAAGGGCACTTGGAGACATGCGTACAAACTTACATGTATTTAGACCAATCGATGCTGACGTATTCACTCGGAATAACAGGAATATTGCGAGGACTGTTTCCTAATGTGCTAAAGTAGAGTTCATTTTGAAAATCTTCTCAATTATGACAGGTCGCAATGAGCATATCCAATCTCGACGACTCATTGGCTATGGACCTATGAAACAGTACATATCACACATCGTGCTTGGTTTCGCTGGCGCCGCCCAACACGCCATCATGTCAAGACTCTTACGAATCACTATCCATAGTCAGTCTGGTGTCTTAGTTTTAATGTTATTGTAAATATTGTTTGTAAGCATTTTTCGTCAGACACACTCACATGCAGATGCTGCCTGGTAGAATCTTTTATTTCTGAGAAACAATACCTGTGTAGGTCAACAGTCCGAAGCTACTGACTCGTTTTTCTACCTACCACAGAAGTCTGAGTTTTGACAATAGCTATTTCCACGTCAGTTTTACATAGGCCTATGCACAAGTACAGCTGGATAACACTTTTCCCTAATTACATATTTACATGTCGGGGGAAGATTTCATCAGCAAAATAAAAAAACATTCTGCTAAAGGCGAAATTTGATTTTATGCCCTGTTTGCAAGTCAACATTTGAATTTTTTAACCAAATATGATTCAAATTTAAAAATTATGTACTATGTGAACCATAAATAAATAGTTTGTATTCGTAATACATATAAACCTAGCCAAAAGATTGAAAATAAACCGTCATGCAATCTGTACCAGCGATAACACCAATCACGAAGTGTAGTAAGAAAATGTCACCGACAGTACCGAGAATGCAGCGGTTTAAAGAGGGCAAAAAAATCCATATTCTCTTATTAAGTCAAATTTTCCCAATGTATTTAGAACAGATCAAATTATTTCCTCTCAGCCAAAATCTCTTACCTCTACTATTTATAGTGTTAAGAAAGAATACAGCCCCTATATTTATATATAACATATTTCACCCGATACAGGATGCTCAAGCTTTCTCAAAGTAGCATACTGTAATTTTACGATGTGATTTTACCAAAGAAGAGTTTAAGCAAAATGACAGTATTAATATAATGGCTGTTGTGAATCAAGACAGCCATCCTGGAAATTTTATCCAATCAAACGTGTTGCAATTTAATTGAGCGGTCTTGTGTGTGACGTTACCTTTACCAATCCACTTGGTGAAATGATAGCTAATAACCACAGGCCCTGGTAAATCGCCCGTATGTGTTTACACCGTATGCTATATCGTATGTATACCCTCAGCTTTACAGAATGAAAAGGTTGGACACGCCGGCCCGCCCAACCCCACCTCTACTTCGCTGAATGGACTCAAAATAAAGCATTCTACCACCAGTCTTGACACAGTCTCTTCTAGTGATGCTATCTGACACATTCTGGCATTTGTACGTCCAATCAACGCATATTTTTCCCAGAAAAAAATATTTTGACTTGACATGGGGATTAAACCACTTTTCTTGCTAATCGCAGCGATATCATTGCGTAGGAACAATCTAAGGATTGTCCCTACGCCCCTTGATCCAAAGATTTGTGTTAGTAACAAAGAACATGATACGTAAGACATCATCTTACATTGATTTTGTCACGGGTATATTCTCGCATATACGGGGCTATTCTCACACAGCGTTGTGGTACAGGTTTGTGCCATATACCGATCACAACTGATGTTAAACCCATCGGTTTACGAGCCGTGTAATATTCAACAACGTATCAAATAGCACACTGCCTCGCCCAAGGTGTGTAGTAATGTTGTTCAAAATATGCAAACGTATGCATATTGTCCGTTTTAATTGTTTATCACGCAATTTGCGAATAACAAAGGTAACAGTCAGTGAAAAACTCCTTGGGGAATTGGCACTAGAAGACGACATCTCATCGTTTAGCGTTTAAACTTTTTCTGAAGTAATTTTCCCCCCAAACTGAAAAATTCGGCTTATTTGTCTTTCTTACAGACGAGGGACAGACTTTTTATGTTAGTTTATAAAAAGCACTAAAAGTATTCAAGCGCCTTGTCTGAGCCGAGGTGCTTTAACTCTCTGAAGTCCGCCGTTATTAGGTCAGCAAGAAAGCTGATTTTACATTCCACCACCACAGCACCTTAGATGAAATGGTAGGAGTTGACCATAAAAAGTAGCCTATCAGTCATATCTCCATACCACCGAATTAATGATAATTTGGCACAGCTATGCTGCTAAGTTTTCATAATATTTTATAAGAGTCTCAATCCTATTTTTCCTCTCTGAATCTGACGAACCCCACACAGGCCAATATATTTTGTTCTAGAATCAATCCCCAAAACATAAATAGCGGTACTGTTGACAACGAAGGACAACGAACATACGATCGACAGTTGATTGTGTAGCCCTGTGTAACTGACGCCAAGTAGGCTTAGATTTGTTTCCAAGACTGACAAAAGATAGCATGAATCCAAGCGTGCAACGATGTTGTTGTAAGTTTGTGAACATCTATTAAGGGTAAAGTGACCGGTATAACCCCTCAGGGTGACTGTGATCTGAAGCAGAATCCTCCGTTACATCTGCAGGAGATTTAAACTGGGTCCCAGGGCTTGACAACCAAGCAGAAACCTTCTACAGCATTTGTACATTCTATCTCACCTTGCACCTTAGAAATTAACGTCCTCGGCAAACCCACATACACCCAGCTAGTGATTTATAGCAATTATATGATATATAAATAATTCATTTAACAGAAAAAAATTACCTTTTAACTGTATTTCGTCCTGAATTTCCTCAATGTCTTGCGGATACACGCATAGCACACAACCATCTACTTATATTTTGCAAAGGTCAGAATAAAACAAAGAACCCTATCCTCCGGTTTGAAAAAAAAATGCAGGTTCGCCTACTTTGCATTCTTTTACTTTACTTTCCATTCCCCCGGGCCCTATCCGCTTTCCTCTCACATGATGTTGGCTGTGGTGGTACAAGTGAAATATTCTTTATTACGGCGGATAACATTTATCAAATATATACAGGAATACTTTGTTCCACGACCACAGTTTTTTATATGGAGACAAGGCAATTTCAAGAAATTTCAGTGTAAACTAACGTATTTTGGTTAATAAAAAGCACTAAGGGGTAAATGACAGGATGTGTGAGCACCGGCATATGCGGTTCCGTGCAGACTACAGGTTTTGTAACGATTGAACTCGGTAAACTACAAATACGTTGCGCTGGCTCTGTTTTGACAATAATGGTCACCTTCACATTTCACATCATTTTTAAGCGTCCTATTTTGTTTGCTTGATATACCTGTGTCTGTTGACTGTATGTTGTGTTACTTTACTGTCTTCATCTTGACTCTGTTCTGGTTGGCTAAAACCTATTACGTTACAGTACCCAATGACGGTGAGAATTCATAATCACAAACCAAAAAAAAAAAAAACACAACACAATATGTGTTTCCAGATGTGTCAACTGCGGCGGTGAATAGATATGCAATGTCAGGGAATTGGCTGTATTAAACTCATTCTTTATTTTGTTTTTGTATCAGGCCTGCTGTAGGCATTGTTTTAAATGCTTGGTCATCAGTGCGGCCTTTGAGGAGTGGGTATAAATGTTCCAGGGTAGGCCCAAACTCACAAAACTGTCACTTACATGGCACCAGTAAGAACCCTGTGATAGTTGCGCTTCACACTGGATCAACTGCAGTTCTATGATTACTCCTTTTTTGTTCGGCATCAGAACTCAAGGTAAATTTCTAAATATTTTCCAAGTAATGCTGGTTGAACTTCCAGTAGATCATCTAAGCTTACTGTAGAAGTACAGTTTTCGAACATTTCTTTGTTATAATGTTTGACTGTTTCACAAAAAACTGTACCTGGCCGTTGTTATATTATTTATTTATTTATTTATGTATTTACCTGTATCAGATAAAGATACGGTGTTTAAATTCCCAATTTGGTGGTTATCCGGGTGTTTATATTACAGATTTACTATTTCCGATACAGTTTAACATGGTTGTAGTTATTCTCCTGCCCATGCCATCTATAGTATACTCCTTCATATAATAACAGCTGTTTGCTGTTGTGCTGGTGTAACTGATACCTCAACAAATGCAGCTTCAGCCAGGTGCACTTTTATATTGGTTTCCTTATGGGTGGACACCTTTTCTTTTGGATATGTCCGGTTTCTGCTCTTTGATATTTTTGACGTCCATTGTAAATAGGGCACAAATTAATTTCATAGATACATTTACGACAAAAGGCTTGAACACATTTCTGAACTGAAAGGCGGTGGCCTCCGTGGCATTGCGGTTAACCATCTAGTGCAGCACAATAACTCAGCAGCCTCTCGCCAATACAGGTGAACCTCATGCAGGTTTCCTCTGCGGTCTTACCTGAGAAAGTACGTCACAATATGTGAATGGTCGTGGGTTCCTCACCCCCCAAACGCCCCCCCCCCTACCGCCACAAAAGACCACTACCGGCTCTACGCCAACGGGGATTCTGTCAGTGAAAAACTTCCTTGAGTATACAGCGTAAAAAACACCAATAAAAGAAAACCATTTAAACCTTAACATCGTTATCATTATCAAGAAATAGACTATAGTATTAGCACAATAAAAGCGACGAAAGGTATGCGATGAGTCTGTACTTTTTTGGGATGCCTCTGGATCTGCTTGGGCTGAAACAGAGTACTCATTTTCCATAATCCTGTTTGTTGTTCCAGATGATTGTAAAGCTGATTGTCGCTGTGTTCTTGTACGTATTACGGCGTTGTATTTTAATATAGCTTTTAAACTGGTTGACAGTAGATGTTACTGCAGTTTTGAACATGACAGGAGTTTTATGTTGACTGCATGCTGTTATGATAAATAATATAGTTTTCAGTTTTGACATCATGAAATCTAAGAGGAAGCTCAGTTGGTAAGGTGACACGGTATTCTGTTTGCTCAAGTAAATACCGTAGGTGAGCATTTGAGAAGTTTGCAAAAGCGCAACACCATTTTCCTCCTTTTTTCAGATGAACAAAAAAACCATAATTATATTGCTGCTGGTGTCTATCTTACTGATGGCTGAGTTGGAAGCCTGGCGTGTTCGCCGAATTCGTGTTCGCCGAATTATAAGCGGCGGATGTAAAAAACTTTGTTATCGGGCTTGTCCAAAACTTCTTAGGAAAAAATGTAAAAGAAGTGCAAGAAGGTTTGTGGGAGAAAGAAGCGAATGGTAAGTTTTAACTAATCTGTTGTTGTACAGAAGGAGTGTCAAAAAATACTGCCCATCAACAATCTTTTCTGATTCCCTCAAAATATGTAAATTATACCGTGAGCATTATGAAACATGTTGGCCAGTGCAGCAAAGGTCAAATCTTACTGAAGCAATCAATCAGATACATAAATCAGTGAAAAATAAAACTTATTTCTCGCACGGCGTGAAAACCTCGAGAGGTCTGTTTATCTCTTCATGCGAGTCGCGTGTAAATATCAAAAAGTTTGCAGGCTATCTGGGAAGGGCAGTGGTTTTTCTCCAGACAGGTTCTTATATCCGTATGCCTTTATAGAAAAACATAAATGCATAAATAACTAAAAAAAATATAAATATATAGATATTAAAATGATTTTTGCTTTCCAAGGCCCTGGACCCTGACGAACATTTGACGCAATTGCCAGCAAACATTGATTTCTACGATCGGAATGAGAACAATGTTCTTGAAATCGAAGAGTTTGCCGTCGCCTTGGCTCAAATGTCACAGAACCTGGGCTTACAGGAAGCCTTCTATATGGCAGATACCAACAGTAAGTATAGGCCTGTTGACCCTATCTCTTTTTCTTGTTAAGAAGCTTTTTCTTTGACAGATAATAACAATAAGTACCGGTATATACAGTAGAATCCTTCTCCTTGACAGATACTAACAGTAAGTGTATAGAAGCCGTCTCCTTGACAGATACTAACAGTAAGTGTATAGAAAACAGTAAGTGTATAGAAGCCTTCTCCTTGACAGATATTAACAGTTAGTGTATAGAAGCCTTCTCCTTGACAAATACTAACAGTAAGTGTATAGAAAACAGTAAGTGTATAGAAGCCTTCTCCTTGCAGATACTAACAGTAAGTGTACAGAAGCCTTCTTCTTGTCAGATACTAACAGTAAGTGTACAGAAAACAGTAAGTGTATAGAAGCCTTCTCCTTGTCAGATACTAACAGTAAGTGTACATAAACAGTAAGTATATAGAAGCCTTCTCCTTCACAGATACTAACAGTAAGTGTATAGAAGTATTCTCCTTGTCAGATACCAACAGTTAGTGTACAGTAGACTTCTCTTTGACAAATACTAACAGTAAGTGTATAGAAGCGTTTCTGACGGATACTAACAGTTAGAATTCAGAAACCCTATGCTCTACTGATGTAGCATTCAATTCATCTGACGTACGTGTACGTACTGGTGTAGTTTATGAAATCCCTTTTGTTTTATTTCCAGAGGATAACGTTTTGTCAGAGAGGAATTCCTTATAGGTGAGTACTTGACCCTGGTAAAGTTAGTATTCTATATACTGACATAGTCATTCGGGCACTCGGCGGAGAGGGGGAATGGGTTCGTAAGGACATACCAGTCCGTAATAATGTCTATTATTACATTGCTTTCGTACCGACCATTTGTACTCTATATGAGGACGATGAATGTCGATTTATGGATTCTGAAATTCCATCCAATACTAGACCTACACACTGACAGATATTATAACCTAGAAAGTTGGTTAAAAGACCGTTACTACAGTCGTATTCATGTCGACGCTTCTCAAGCTCTCCGTTTTTCCATTACACAAGAGTCTTTTATTTCGTGCCGCGATAAAGCAGTCTGTATGTCTTAATCGTGATACCACAACGTGCCAAATCGTGATACCACCAATCTGGGAAATCGTGATACCACATTCTGTCAAACTGTGATGCATCAGTGTACCAAACGATGATACCACAGTCGGTCAGATTGTGATACCACAGTCTGCCAAACGGTGATACCACAGTGTGTCAAATCGTCATAACCCAGTCTGCCAAATCGTGATACAACAGTCTGTAAAATCGGGATACCACGATGTACCAAGTCGTGATACCACAGTATGCCAAACGGTGACACCACTGTCTGTCAAGTTATGATACCACAGTCATTCCAATCGTGATACTACAGTCTGTCAAATCGTGATACCACAGTCTTCTACTGTCTTTGAGTTTTACATGATATCACAGTTTGTATATCTTGATTGTAATACCATAATATGACACCGTTAGCAGCTACACAGTGTACATGGGCTAATTGTGGTTCAGTATTGTCCATATGTCATTATTGTGTGTTTCTGTCCTCAGCTGTCCGAGAAGAGGCCGTCAGTGACGATGGGGATGAAACAAACACCACGACTCGGTGACAAGATACGGTCGTATAGACATAATCTTTCTTACTCGATAAACTGGAAAACTTGTATTATACGGAAATAAAACTTATAAAGGATATAACTCTTGGTTTAGCCTACAATTTCTTGTCCCAGAAGTTATTCTATCAACGGTATGAATGTGAAAGGGGATTTTTTGAAAAAACTAACAGCCTCTAGATAACTAAACGGTCCTAGACTTAAGTCAGTGAAAAATCATTATTTTTAGTGTGTTCGACTTTGGTACATATAAAATCATTTTGGTACATATAAAATCATTATTTTTATAGTGAAATTTTGGCTTCAGTCTAAGATCTCTTTCTGATCACGGGGCCAGAGTCTTATCAAAACTAGAATTTAGTGGATTTCTGCTTGGGCCAAGGACAGTTTTTTCATTCTAAATGCGTTTGTAACTTTTCCGTGAAGTTCTGACAGTCAGACAGACAGGCAGACAGGCGGGCAGAGAGACAGACAGACAGACAGACAGAAATACGCGCAGCAAGAACATAATCTCTTTTTGTGCGGAGGTTAGGAGATTTATTCCCGTTACACTCGATACAAGTACTTTCTCCGCGAGTATGCTCACTGTCAGTATAAACCATCGACTGATCGAGTTCCGCCACAACCAAATTCATAAATCTGTCCCTACAGACAAAGAGACAATATATCTCGTATCTCACAATATCCCTTCTGTAGACATATGTTGTGCCTAACTGTTGGCCCGTGTGAATGCCGGCGCCAAGCTACGCATCAAAGTGCCCCTCACCAAATCTTGTAATAAGTAGTTATATATGTCAACTGCTGTACCTTGATCCAAACCAGGGTCAGATCAGACATGTACTTATAGCTCGAACTGTCCCATACTTGAAGTTATTCTGTCATACGTAAAAGTGACAATTAGTGACATTTGTGGAGAAGGCTATGTAGATGGCTGTGTGTAACAGGTAATATCCGTCAGTATTGTGGTTGGTGCCCCATTGTGAGGAGTTTAGAAACCTGTTTGAAATTTGCCGATTTCTTTTGCGATTTTAATACGCAAAAGAAGCCGAAGTGTGCGCGGAAGGCGTTGGGTTAGACGTGGACTAAGTATTTACAGTTGTACTGAAGTGAAGCATTTTTTCTGAAGACGCATGCGCTGTTCAACACAATTGCTTTATACCACTACCACCATTTTTGTATATTTCGACCCGTGCGACATATTATCAGTATAAAAACAAAGGTAGAGATTGCCGTGGGAAGACTGTTAACCCTGATGACATATATGCTTTGTTCAAATATTGCGGATTTTCTACAATATGTGATACCAGTGACACTGGTGCAAAGCGAGCGTAGAGAGTGACGCATGCACTGTGAGGAATAGCAAAGAGAGTTGGAAAACTAGTGTCACTGACAGCTAAACAGCTATCATTGAAAATTGCACTCGTACAGGACCACAACAAGTAGGGTGGGGAAAAGGACGAGAGATGCTGATACAAACTGGACAAAGGAAAACGCGTACTTGCCGAGGTGAGGGGGAGGTTTTAGCCTATTTCTTTAGCGAGTCGCTTATCCATAAAATTAGTCATACTCGCTACGACAATTGCCTTTAGTCAGTGACACGTAACAACACAAGCTCTACACATTGATATGTTAAACTTCAATGAAAATGCAGTTAAAATACTTTTTATAATTCGTAATGTTTGTAAATGCTGTGTGTTGAACAATGGGCGTGGAGAGTAATTTTTTTACAATGGCTGCACAAACAAGAGGTTAGAACAACCTCCTCGCAGTAATACAGCCTACATTACTGTCTCTGAAAAATACTACTCTTTTAATTCACTAACATCCATATCTAAATCTATACTGACGTGAAATCATATACTACAAGAGATAAAATGAAATTCATTGATTGAAGGATTAGTGTCCAGATTTAGCTAGTGGTCCTAATTATAAAGATAATAATCTGTTTAAACAGTACTGTGACGTACTTAATTTCGCGTGGATCTAATTTTCGCGGATTTCGCGGTCAATAATTCACCGCGAAAAAATAATTCCAGCGAAAAATATCCAATATTGAATCATATACTACAGGTAGTAGCCATAACATGAAGTGAAATCTTTGCCAGGCTGACGAGAGTTGCGCTAAGAGAGCCTGACTGGTCAGCTAAATTTTTTAACAGCAGGCAAGAGAAATTATGGTTTAAATATATACAAACTCTGGTGCTTAGGCTTGGTGGGTATAAAACAAGGTGTGAGTTCGTTCATCTTTAGTTTGATTAGTGTTCACTATGCCAGCAAAGTGAAAGAAAAGCAGATACCAGCACGTGTTAGCTTCTAATGAATGTCGCTCTGATACACGCTGTCCCACTGGCTGTGTCTATCTTGTGGTTCAATGAGCGAGATTCTAACACACTGTGAAGTGTGTACAACACAATGGGCGTTTGACAGCTACGACAATGTTGCGGTTTCTGACCTGCTACAGAGGACGATTAAAACTGAAAACAATGCAAAACTTACCGTAATGCTTGATAAAGAATGAGTGACTGGCGCCGATAATGGTGAATTCGTATATTTTACGCTAAACTGCTCAAAAGTTGACAGGTCACTTTGCCAGGTGTTTAAAAGTACTCATCAATGATTCGAAAAGAAGTAACACATGTTTAAGTACTGCTCACGGTTGGTGCGAAAGTAATCTTCTTACGTAGTGATAATCCATCACCCATGGCTTTAATCTCTGATCCAGATCCCGAGGATTAGCGACACCGCAGAAAACAATAAAGGATTAAAGCCACACATGATGACACCTGTTTGACATGCTTGAATAATTTCGGCAAAATTATATCTTGGAAAGTTTTAAGATCGTTTTTTTCAGTATTCTCTTAAATACGCGAAAATTAATTTCCACGAACATATTTTTGGAGAAACTCCGCGAAAATAAATTCCAGCGAATAATAAGTACTTCACACTATATTAGCGGGAGGGCTTCTGAGAACCGTAATAATGATAATAACACAGATTCTGACTTTTCAGACGCTGAATTAGATCTTTGTCAAGGCATTTCCACCTTGCACATGTACATTTCATGTGTTTATCTTTGAATGTAATATTCATTTACTATCCTTTCCCTCTATCATATAAAAATATCACTCTGTCCCCGAGGCATTCCAAATTGATACCTGCAGACAAAGACAACAGTAAGTTTATGTCGGCATTCCGAATAGCCTATAATATAAGTATGGACGTCAGTATTAGTGTACAGAGATTTGCACCCTATCAGTTTTAAGCTGAGATTTCCTTGAGGCTTTAGTCGACTGCGGCCCCCATTTTAGCTAAATCATTCAAGTCCAGCTGGCTGTATTCCTCTGCGGCCCCCATTTTAGCTAAATCATTCAAGTCTAGCTAGCTGTATTTCCTGTGACAGTTCATAGCGGTTGGACTTGTGTGACGTAATTCGACGGAGACTACGGAGGGTTGGCGGAAAAACTGCATAAACCAGCCTCATTATCTATAATTATAAGTGCTACATTACCACGATTGATGTACCTTTTTAAACATAATTTTCACTCAGTTTGACAATATATACAGAGGTAGCTAATTATGAGTAAATAATACATTTTTTACACTAATCCTTTTATGTTATAGCACACTAATTGTGTAAACAATATCAAACGTGACAGTGTCAGTAACAGGGTTTACAGTTAAGCCGATAGCAGTTTAGGTAACTGATTTCGCCCGAGCTCCGCCAAAACATGTTGAACTCAGCCCAATTTCCTGCATACCGCTCGTTTTTGGCATTGGGTTCTTGCCTCGAAACCAAGCTCATGGACTTTAGTATTATGAAGTAGAAAAAAGTGTTCTAACGTTTTCCTTGCAAGAATATGCATTTCCAACATGTCCACGAATAGAATTTGTGATGTTAGGTGTCACTGACAAAAAGCAATTTAGGAAGCGAGTATGACTGATTTTAGAGACAGCTGAATATTGGCTGCTCGCTAATAGAAATAGACTATAGATGCGAACATCCACACTAACTTTGTTTCATCTGTCCCTGTAGCACGGATTAATTAACTCTAGCTTGTCCCACACAGCCAATGTGATTAAAGCAGATTTCATTTTGAAAACCTTCGCGTTTATGACAGGTCGTAGTGAACATATCCAGTTTCGACGGCTGATTGGCAGCGGACCTATCGAACAATACATGCCACACATAGTGTCTGGTTTTCCCTATCTCTGTCCAACATGGCGTCTTATCCCTCATTTGGACAAAATACTCCGCTTTTAATTGAAAAACAATAGTCACGTAGGGTACAGAAATATTCTCGAATCCTGCAGATGTGTCTGCTGATTAGGTTATCTCCCGTTGTTGAGTTGTGAATACAATTCATAGCTTTGGGCATCTGGATTCCTCGCAAGGACCAAGGGGTGATAAATAACAGAGAGCTAAATGGGTGAAATGCTGATTTTTGCCGATTTCTAAAGTACAGGACATTGAAACTATCATATTTGAAGGTTGAGTATATTCTGATGACTTTTCCAGAAACATTTCTTACCTAATATATATATTTTTCATTTTTCATGCTAAAATCTTATTCAAGGCCTATCTCACCTGGGTTAAATTCGGTTTGTTGATGATTGGTCAGAGAAGCTTTGATATCACTATTCACATATACATCGGTCTTCCGGACTGAACTGATGGGTTTTTCTTGCAGGATAATCTCGTTACATGTTTACTAAGTGATGGGATACGGAAATATATGGTGTCAGTAACCTTCATATTGGGGTTGGTTCGTCCAATATGAGGATTACTGACACTATATGTTTGCGTAGCCTATCAATGGGTAACCATGTAACCAACAATGTTAATAGTTGGTCTACAAAGCACAGTCCGTAGCCAATATGCCCTGGTTAAATATTAACGTTACGGTCAATTTTCTTTCAAGTCGATTTTCATCACCCACACTCACCAACACATGCTGTATTAATCTGTTATTTTCGAGAAGTAATACCTATGTAGGTCAACACCCCTAAGCTATTGATCCGCCACTCCACCTGCCACGGAATGCTGACTTTCGATAATAGCTTATTCTGGGTCACTATGACATATGCACAATTACAGCCGAATAATTCTTAATGATACTACGCATTTATGTTGGGGAAATTACATCATCCAACTGTGATTTCATACACAGTTTGCATTTACTTTTTAAAAAATATTAAAATTAAAAAAGATTTTATGAGAAAACCATAAACATGTATAACATAATAAAGAATTGTAAGCATCTCCCAATTCCAAATGTTCCACGGGCTTTCAATTATATCGGCCGAACACAATATGCCACTTCTCTATATCAGGAGTTGTGTTATCGATATCAAAATGCATAGTTTCTGTAGTCATTCATCATGATGTTCTCTCTACCATATCGAAAAACCTCAACCGCCTCGTGTTTTTACCATGTTCTCGCCACGATATGGCTGAAATATTACCGATGTGGCGTTAAGCCATGATCATTCATTCATTCATTTATTCATTCATTTCCATCCTACCACCCTATACTGCTGGCTTTTGTCATTTTTTACCCGTTCCCGAATAGGTAGCCTATATACCGGAAGGGCATGTATATGTCGTCTCTATAAATTGTTGATCAAACGTGTTGTGTGAACATTTCAATGAAAAACAAGAAGAGCTAGTGTGCCAAAAATATTCCACCAAAAAACCTTAAATTTCTTAATTCACTTATGAGTAGATATGGACGGAGGGTTCAGACTGTATGTCGCTCTGCTTCATAATTGAGCACTTCCGCTGCCACGCACCACATTAATAACAGCACCTCTTCAGACGTGTGAATAGTTACAAAAATCGTTTTTTACGTATTCTGGCATTATTGAAAACTGTTAAGTGACTGCAGGTTTTATTTACACGACCCCATCACAATTTCTTACTTTATATACTTATTGATTTTTTATTGGTTTGTGTTAAGGGTTGTTCTCGGAAATTGGTTTTGCCAATATTGACCTAGAATGGCCGTAATAGACGATTATTGGTATGGAAGTTTCCGCGCCTCGATGGCGTCTTGTTTTGTTCACAGCATAAGTAAATAAGCCGTACAAAACATGGTTATCAGGATGAGGGCAATATTTCAAGAATTTCCACTTACAAAGCGGCAATCGTTTTCACTGGGGGATGGAGTGGGAGAGAAGTGACCGGCGTATACTACCAACCTTGCATGGGGCAAAGATGCAGTTGTCTAAAAAGGATGTTACGAACAATTTTTTACATGTTGTTGACTTTGGCTGAATCATTATACTGTAGAACTCCTTTGAAACCTGTGAATGGTCGTGAGATTCCCCCCTTCTCTGTCTGGTTTCTTCCTACCATCTTTTTGCATGCGTGGTTTTTTGCAACCAATTCTCTACACAATAGTAGGGGTTACAATTTAACGTAACTACTATCTCTTTGTACAGGCAGGCCCTGGCCATTTAGATACATGTGTAAACCAATTTCTCTGGATAATGTGCTTACATGGTTTTATATACACTGGGGATACAAAATAAGCTGCTTGGTGACATACTCCCTTTGATAAGTCCTTACACTGATGTAATGAAGAAGTCACGCCTACATATTGGAGGAAATTTGAGTTTTCATTTAGTTGGACGGTAATAAAACAATTTCGTTGTTGAATACATTCAAAAAGAGAGACGCTTTTGTTCTCCTTAGTGATCAACAAGTCAAGAGGTGTCAGCTTGGTAAATTCGATACATGAATTCGCAAAAAGATTTGAGACAACTGTACACACGCATCTAGGCATAGGCATATTTAATACGGGTTCAACAAGTCTGAAAAAAAAAAGACATCAGCATAACAAGTGCGGTTACGCTATTATTGAATGAGGTAAAGGAAGACTTTAGTGTACTTAATCGTCAAGTGCCTTTACCATACGTCGACAGTACGCACAGTATATCAAGATTGATAACATTATACCTACTGTACAACAGAGCTACGCAAACGTTTGAATTTTGTGATTCAATAACTTCGTCTCACATGCATCTGTACCTAAATCATATAAAAGTTTTCATGCCAGAGTGTTTCGCACATTATTCAAAAATTTGCTGATATATATCCTGACATGATTTGTGAATGATGCTATGATGTTTGTAATTCCCCATCCATATGAATGCGACCATATCAGAATTTTTAAATGTAGCCCAAATGACTTTACGTGGGAGTGCAGTGCTGATCTTATAAAACGAACATAGCTAAACTTTGGTGGAAATAAAGGTAACCACCCATAAACTGGATTCAAAGTAACAACACATGATCTGTATATTTATATGCTTCTATATATACAGATAGTCTATATTTTAAAGGTAATTATAGTTAGTCTGAATTTAAAAGAGCTGCAGTACGCCTGTTTTCAAAGAAACAATAGATAATCTGTATTTAAATGGGATATATAGAAGCCCAATTTTTACAGATTACATTTCAGGCTACGATGCTGTGTTCTTGGTGTGATATTTTTAGCATGGTAATGATCGGATAGAATGAAAGCTGGTTTGTTGGCTCGAAATGAATACGTCAAGTGATTGAGTAAAAAGTTCGTGTCTCTGAACAGGAGACATCCCTTAAAATTTGATACATCTTGTCTGTTCATGATATTAACTATCAAATATTCTTTTTCGAGCACTGGTGTATCAAGCGCCTTCATTTCATCTCGATTTAAATCATGAAAAAGTTATAAACATATAGCAGCGGTCATTGCCTTGCGAAGTATTAACCTACAAAGGGAGGAAATGTTTGTGGTGAAACGTACATGGGTATGAAAAAGTAAATTCCTATCTTTACAAATATGGGTTGCGGTATTTTTAGTGGATCGGAGATATAAGATTATGGCGCCAACTGGGCGTTAACTAGTCAGAGAGTACTTGGTAATTATAGGCAGGAATGCTGCGAAGCGACCAAAGCCAGTGATAAACCGAGTGATAAACAAGTACCACTGTTCTTCAGATTCTGGATCTTATTCACCAGACCTACAGAAAATAAACTAGAGAAGGAACTTACTCAGGTAGGGTTTGGAATGGCAGTCATTAATACTGATATTTGGTGTTCTTCAAAAACCTCTAATGAGTCCAGATATTGCAGTTTAAGTAACCTGAAGACCAGCTTCATTTTGTTATGATTTGTCCAAAGTTTGAACAATTGAAACATGAAGACGAATACACAACCAGGAATCAGAAAGTATAGAGAACTGGTATTACATATACCGATACTATATGCATGAGTATCAACGAAGAATTTGCTTGTGTTAGGGCGTATTTATTAAAAGACTGCTTTAAAACTTTGAGTGTGAAAAGTCTAAAGCATTGAGCAGAGCAGATCTGTGGGCAGCATGTGCACGCTGCGTGTTTTGCAATTTGCATTCCAGCTTCAGGACATCATGCAAATGGGAGTACATTATGCAAAGCCGTTGGGAACAAGATGCAGGACGGCCTTTTCCCCTCCATGCATACCATCGGGGCATAAAACACAACCCAGACCATTCCCCTGGCAGAGACAGCACACAAACACATGCAAGATAACAAATTATTTTTTTTGGCAACAATTAGCAAAGGATCTATAGAATATTTAAACAATAAAATTAACAGAAAAACGTTGGTGTTCTTGTATTTGTTTCTCATTTTACCATATCTTTTTCTACTTTAATGCCCTATATCGTAACCCAATATATCACCTAGCCATCTTATTTGGTTATTTTGCCAAAGCATGCAGTTTGCATAACCACTTAGGCTAATCACACAAACTTGCTCATACATTACCCTCATTCCAGCAACTGAACACAGTATCTTACTTACAAATTGTCCATCAAATATCCAAACACTCAACAAAAAGCAATCTGTTGTTCTCGAGAATAGAACAAACTTTCCCAATACATTAAAACTATCACATATCTTTTCCTATTCCAAAAAAGCTATAGGACAACCTAATGTGTATTATGGATAGCACCGGTTTCTATCATCGAACTAACACGTATTTTATATCGCCAGCGAACCTTGTTTCTTGTTATATTATCGATATATACACTTACTTAGTTATGTTCTATATCTTGTACATTGTTATTTATCGTCTTTAAAGTATTTCAGTGTATCGATATGTTTCATGACTGACAAAGAATGAACAAACAAAAAAGACTAAATAGAATAATTACTGATGATATAATAATGTGATTTTGGCCAAATTCCTTCCCACAAACAGCTCAAAGCTATCTGTTCGTTTGTTTTGTGATACGCTGCAGCAAATAACTATGTGTTTTTACCGAGGTTTGTTCCTCATTGTCTATAGTCAATGTATCTCATTCCTCCCATTTTATATACATATAATATAAAACAGTTGGTATAGATTTTAAAACTTTCATGGCTAGTATAAGTTTTATGTGCAGTTTGAGATGTGTTTCGTAATCATTACTTTGCATACATTTGGTAGCTTTCGTAAAGGATTATTTGCTCTATGCGTATAATCATGTTTTCACAGTTCATTAAAATTGGACATACACTGACGAGAGATAATGTCTCTCGTATGTCCAGACAGATGTAAACTTGGACATACACTGACAAGAGATCTTGTCCTTCGTATGCCCAGACAGATGTAAACTTGAACATACACTGACGAGAGATCTTGTCCTTTTTTTGTCCAGAGAGATGTAAACTTGGTCATACACTTACGAGAGATCTCGTCCTTCGTATGTTAAGACAAATGTAAACTTAGACATAGACTTACGAGAGATCTTGTCCTTCGTATGCCCAGACAGATGTAAACCATTACATACATTGACAAGAGATCTCGTCCGTCGTATGCCCAGATAGATGTCCAGAAGGGTGTAAAATTGAACATACACTAATAGGAGATCAGTCCTTTTATATGTTCAGACAGGTATAAAATTGGACATGCATCGGTGAGGGTTCAGTCCTCTAGTAGGACGGGTGTAAAATTGGACGGTATAAACTGTACATACATTGGTAAAGGTACAGCCCTTTTCATATACATTTAAACGGGTATTAATGTGGGCATACATCATTGAATACATTTATTTTTATACATAAAGACGTGTACAAAAAAGTACACTTGTATTGTAATTGCACAGACCTTTTACATGTCACGGCGGGTATAAAATCAGACACAAACCGTGCACTTTTTGTACGGGTATAACACTGAAATACAGTAGTGAGTGATCTGGAAACAGTTGTTCAAATGTAGTAGGAGTTATGCCCAGTATTATATTTAGGCTTTTGTAATAAGCGTTTTGTAGTAGAAAAATGCTAGTATTAGGACTTAAGGCCTTAATCCAGACGTGTATAAAATTGGACGCGGAGCCGTGTTTGCCTGAACTACCATTTAGAACATATACTGGTAAGAGATCAGCTTTGTTATTTCATGCGCAGAGACGTGTATAAAAACTAGACAAATAATATTGGTATGGGTAGAGGAGATTTCCCAAACACACGACGTCGCTAAATGAACTGGTTATCAGAAACGCTTGATCGTTTGAGACCTGATGAGAGAGGTTGGCAAGTCCGAGCCGAGTTGAATTTTAGGTACAGCATATTCATTCAAGTGTGGTGAAAGCTGCAGGCTAATCTGGGAATTGTGTTGCTGTTAGCCAATCAGCGTTGATCATGTATCCGTCCCTTTAAGCGGTAGACCCCACGATGCTCCTTCATTGATTTAACATAGCATTGTGTAGACATTGTAAACACAGCCAAATTGCGGTCCCGGGGATTCCCCGTCTGTTTCCACTCTGAAGCTTGTCACAGGCTGGAAATCATTAACAGTGTCATGAAAATATCGTGACATTTTATTTATTGCAACAGGTTTGATTTTTTTTTTTTTTTTTTTTTGATTGGTGTTTTACGCCGTACTCAAGAATATTTCACTTATACGACGGCGGCCAGCATTATGGTGGGTGGAAACCGGGCACAGCCCGGCGGAAACCCACGACCATCCGCAGGTTGCTGGCAGACCTTCCCACGTACGGCCGGAGAGGAAGCCAGCATGAGCTGGTCTTGAACTCACAGCGACCGCATTGGTGAGAGGCTTCTGGGTCACTACGCTGCGCTAGCGCGCTAACCGACTGAGCCACGGAGGCCCCGCAACAGGTTTGACTCCTTACTGCACAGATACAGCAGATAACTGTGATCATGTGGCTGATAAACCTAGTCTGACGATAAATTAGCCCTGAGGTAGCTTAAGCTGGATTCTAGCATTCGTCAACATTCTGCGCTCATAATTTCAGCGGCCTATCTCTTCTCGATCACTCGCTGATTAATATAGCTTCATTCTCTGTTACAGGCCTAATCGGTGAGATGCGTCTTTGAAAGTTGCGTAAACAAGTGAAACGCGGTTACACATCGATTGTTAATTGTATGCAGACTGTTTACCTAGACATTGATTTATTTGATCTATTTATTTATTTCATTGGTGTTTTACGCCATACTCAAAGATATTTCATTCATTCCATGGCAGCCAGCAATAACTGGGAGGAAACTGGGCAGAGCCCGGGGAAAACCCACGACCATCTGCAGGTTGCTGCACGATCTTCCCACGTACGGCCGCAGTGACCTAGACAGTGACAGAGACCTCCCTGACTACATGCTTCATCACACTTACGGCAGAAAACACACACTGGCAGTAAGTTTCTCGAATTGCATGTTGATGAGGTTGATTATAGTAGGAATACTATAACAACTGTATAGCCTTCCAACATGTAGGAAAAACTGGTAGATCCACTGCTGTTGTTGTCTTGACTTTTGAGTCGATCAACAACACAGTGATTGTCCACTGCTCACATACAAACCTATGTTTTTCCAATGCCACCGTATTTGTCTCACCAACTTTCCGAAAAGCTTAATTTCAGTTCACTATTTATATGTTGAAATTTGAAGCCTCAAAAACGGCTTCTTGGTTTAATTAAAAGTAACAATATTTAACTCCAGTCCCTTGTCAGCATCTCTTTGGTTCAAAGTATATTCTAACCAAAAAGAAAGAATGGGAATGCACATTTTAAGTCTGTTTCCTGTTACCTTTCGAAAGACATTTCTGTTTGTCACCTTTGTTGTCGCCCATCGTTGGCCCATTCCTGTTAATAATCTTTGTGGTCGCCTATCGCTGGCTCTTTCTCGTTAGCCATCTTTGTGGTCGCCCATGGCTGGCCCATTCCCGTTAGTCATCTTTGTGGTCGCTCATCACTAGTCCATCCCTTTTTGACCCTTTTTTGGTCGCCCATCACTAGTCCATCCCTTTTTGACCCTTTTTTGGTCGCCCATCTCTAGTCCATCCCTTTTTGACCCTTTTTTGGTCGCCCATCACTGGTTCATCCCTTTTTGTCCCCTTTTTGTCCCATTCCTCTTTTTCGCTTTTGTGGTCGCCCATCGCTGGCCCATTCCTGTTAATCATCTTTGTGGTCGCCCATCGCTGGCCCATTCCCCTTAGTTATCTTTGTGGTCACCCATGGCTGGCCCATTCCCGTTAGTCATCTTTGTGGTCGCCCATCGTTGGCCCATTCCTGTTATTCATCTTTGTGGTCGCCCATCGTTGGCCCAATCCTATTTATCATCTTTATGGTCGCCCATCGCTGGCCCATTCCTCTTTTTCACTTTTGTGGTCGCCCATCGCTGGCCCATTCCTGTTAATCATCTTTGTGGTCGCCATCGCTGGCCCATTCCTGTTAGTCATCTTTGTGGTCGCCCATTGTTGGCCCATTCCTGTTTGTCATCTTTGTGGTCGCCCATCGCTGGCCTGTTTCTGTTAGTCATCTTTGTTATCATCTTTCTGATTGCCCATCGATGGCAAATTCCTATTAGTCATCTTTGTGGTCGCCCATCGCTGGCCCATTCCTGTTTGTCATCTTTGTGGTCGCCCATCGTTGGACCACTCCTCTTATTCATCTTTGTTGTCGCCCATCGTTGGCCCATTCCTGTTAGTCATATTTGTGATCATCTTTCTGATTGCCCATCGCTCGCCCATTCAAGTTAATCATCTTTGTGGTCGCCCATCGCTGACCCATTCCTTTTTGTCATCTTTTTGCCCATCGTTGGCCCATTCCTGTTTGTCATTCTTGTTGTCCCCCATCAGTGGCCCATTCCTGTTAGTCATCTTTGTGATCATCTTTCTGATTGCCCATCGCTCGCCCATTCCCGTTAATCATCTTTATGGTCGCCCATCGCTGACCCATTCCTTTTTGTCATCTTTTTGCCCATCGTTGGCCCATTCCTGTTTGTCATTCTTGTTGTCCCCCATCAGTGGCCCATTCCTGTTAGCCATCTTTGTGATCATCTTTCTGATTGCCCATCGCTCGCCCATTCCCGTTAATCATCTTTGTGGTCGCCCATCGCTGACCCATTTCTTTTTGTCATCTTTTTGCCCATCGTTGGCCCATTCCTGTTTGTCATTCTTGTTGTCCCCCATCACTGGCCCATTCCTGTTAATCACCTTTGTGGTCGCCAATCGCTGGCCCATTCCTGTTTGTCATCCTTGTGATCGCCCATCGTTGGCCCATCCTTGTTTTCATCTTTGTGGTCGCCTATTCCTGTGGCTGGCCTATTCCTGTTAGTCATTCCTGTGGCCACCCATCGCTGGCCCATTTCTGTTTGTCGCAACAAAATAATATGCAAAAATATTAAGAAATACATGATTTACAGGCGTTGGATTCTGGTGTACATATGACACCACTGCCAGCAAACACAGATTATCTCGGTCACCTTTTTTGGCCGCCCATCGCTGGCTCACTACTGTTTGCCGCAATAAAATAATATGCAAAAAAAAGAAGAAATAAATGATTTGCAGGCGTTGGATTCTGGTGTACACATGACACCACTGCCAGCAAACATAGATTTGTCTCGGAACGAGAGCAAGGTTATTGAAATAGAAGAGTTCGCCGTCACCTTGGCACAAAATGTCAGTGAACCTGGCATAGAGAATGCCTTCAATTTGATACTAACAGTAAGTGTATAGAAACCTTCTCCTAAACAGATACTATCAGTAAGTGTATAGAAGCCTTCTCTTTCACAGGTATGAACGGTAAGTGTATGGAAGCTTGAATTCTCCTTTACAGATACGAACAAAAGCCTTCTTTACTACATTTAGTTATTTTATTTATTTCATTGGTGTTTTACGCCGTACTCAAGAATATTTCACTTATTCGACGGCGGCCAGCATCAAACCGGGCATACCCCGGAGGGGACCCACGACCATCCGCAGGTTATTGGAAGACCTTCCCACGTAGAGAAAGCCAGCATGAGCTGGACTTGAACCCACAGTGACCGCATTGGTGAGAGACTCCTGGGTCATTACGCTGCGCCAGTGCACTAACCAACTGAGCCACGGAGGCCCCTTTCCTGTACAACAGATGATAACAATAAGTGGATAGTAACCTCCTCGTTGGTAGGTATTATTATGAAGTTTCAGTTTCCAGTTGATAATGTTCTGTCGGAGGAAGAGTTCCTTAGAGCCGAGCAGCCATCTGCCATTTCTATGGTCATTGCCAGAAATATTAATGCGCACAGTGTTTTTACCGACGACTTTCTATATAAATGATAAAAGAGTTGATTTAAAATAAAAACCGTAATAGAAAATAAATGCATTAGTGCCTTCTTTCTTGGTCATTTCCATGATAGTAGTTACGGCAAGTGGGAAATGTGTTGAAGTTAATGACACTGAGTAGAAATAAGTATTGAAAGTCAAAATAACGAGAGTAAGTTTGAATTTATTTATAATTTCAAACTTTGAACATTCAGCTGAAAGATAACACTAAAATGAACACATCGGATTAAAGACCATTAAACACTTCTCTCTATACACACAAGTGTTCATCACAGATTTCTTTATACACACAAGTGTTCATTAGCAGATCTCTCTATAAACACAGTGTTCATCAGCATATATCTCTTTACACACAAGTGTTCAACAGCAGATATCTCTATACACATAAGTGTTCATCAACAGAACTACACTCAAGTGCGCATCAGCAAGTCAAAATAACAAAAGTATAGACACACGTGCACATCACCACATCCCTCTATGCACATACGCGTGAATCACCATATATATCTGTACACACACGTGTGCATCACATCATCTCTCTGTAGACACAAGTGTGCTTTACCACACCTCTCTATACACACAAGAGTGCATCACTACATCTCTCTATAGACACAGCCGTGCATTACCACATCTCTCTATACACACATCCATGCATTACAACACCTCTCTATACACACAAGAGTGCATCACCACATCTTTCTATACACACAAGTGTGCTTCACCAAATATCTCTACACACACAAGTATGCATCACCACATCTCTATACACAAAGGTGTACTTCACGACATCTCTCTATGCACACAAGTGTGCATCACCACAGATCTTTATACACAGGTGTACATCACCACATCTCTCTAAAGACGCAACCGTACATTACCATATCTTTCTATATACACAGGTGTGCATCACCACATGTCTCTGCATTACAATATCTCTCTGTATACATAGGAGTGCATCACCACATCTCTCTGTACACACAAGTGTGCTTAACCACATCTCTATACACACAGGTTTGCATCACCACAACTCTCTACACACACAATGTCCTTCACCACATCTCTCTGTACACATAGGTGTGCATCACCACATCTCTCTAAACACACAAGCGTGCATCACCATATCTCTCTATACATAAAGGTGTACATCACCACTTCTTCACGACATGAGTCTACCTACACATGCGTGCATCACCATATCTCTCTATACATAAAGGTGTACATCACCACTTCTTCACGACATGAGTCTACACACACATGCGTGCATCACCATATCTCTCTATACATAAAGGTGTACATCACCACTTCTTCACGACATGAGTCTACACACACATGCGTGCATCACTCCATCTCTCTATGTACACAACGGTGCATCACCACATCTTTCTACACCCACAGGTGTGCATCACCACATGACTCTATATGCACAGGTGTGCATCACGTCTCTCTTTATACACAGGTGTGCATCGCCGCATCTTTATACACCGAAATGTGAATTACCACATCTCGCTGTATACATACAACCGTGTATAACCAAATCTCTATACACATACAACCGTGTATCACCACATTTCTCTATATACATACAACCGTGTATCACCACATTTCTTTATATACAGAGGTGTGCATCACTACATCTCTTTATACACACAACCGTGCATCACCACATGAATCTATAGACGGCTGAAACTCAACAGCCGCAAAAACAGTTCAAGTTTTATGTCACATATAATAGCCTTTCACAAAATATCAGCCTCGTCTGTGTACGTGTTATAGTATAAAATTGGTGAAAAAGGTCCTAAAGTTTATAAAACGGGTCACATTTGAACTTTTAAACTTAATTTTAACTAAACACAGAAAGCTTTATTTTATTAGGGAATATAGATAATCATTATGAATTGTTCTTTCCCAAAATGTACATACCTGAAATTTTGCATATTATTTTGTATAAATAATCAGAGTGGTACAAAGAAATCCGTGGAGAAAGATTAAAACAGCTTCCAAGAGTCACCCGATAGCACAGTTGGTAGAGCGTCTGCTTCGGGAGGCGGTAGACCCAGGGTCAATCCTGGGTCGAGTCACACCTAAGACCTTAAAAGAGAAAGTTGTAACTTCCTCGCTTGGCGTTCAGCATGAAGGGGATAGTGCAACGACTTATTGACGAGTATCAGTATAGTGGCTCGGGCGCGGCTGCTCACTTGCCTTTGGTAAGGCGTTTCAATGAAGCAACGGTAGACAAAAGAGCGATGGAAATCCATCCTGCAACAAGGAGGCACAATAAATGCACTCTAAGGACTCCTTCCTCGTCATATGACTGAAAAATTGTTAAGTACGATGTTAAACCCTGAGAACTCACTCACTCCAAGAGTCATAATTATACAGTATCTCTGTCACCGTCGCGGTTCTCCTGTCATTCGCAATGATAACACTTATTCCGCTGTGTCCCTGTTGATGACGACACAGTATTTTAAGTAATTCTATAGACCTGTGACGTCTAATATATTGCAATTAATCATTGAATTTTTTTTTATTTTACCTAATTGTGCCATGGTGAAAGGAGGCGTATTATTAGCTCCTGTTTATGCATTTATACATGAACTGTTAGAATAAAACCTTGACCGAGGCGAATTAACAACAGGCCAGATGTCACCGGTTAGACGTGACCCTTTATCAAGTATCACACTGTCGTCACGGCTGTGAATTTACAGTCTGTTTTTTGTATTGTATCCTAAACTTCCGCTGGTCGACTAAGCATGCCCGCGACCTTGCCCCGTCGTTTTCAATGTTATTGTTTATTATTACTGTGATGTCAACATAGCATTTTGAGTAATTCTAGACCACTGACGTCTAATAAGTTGCAATTCACATCAATGCATGTGAATGCGGGTGTGTGTAATTTGCTACTATTTATGCATTTACATGACCACTTACAATAAAACTCGAACTGCGGTAAACTGACAAGAGGCCAGATTTCACCGATTACGTATGATCACTTGCCAACTATAACACGGTTGTCGGCGCTCTGGTTTTACTCTCTATGCTGTAATTTTTTTGTATTATATTAGACATGTACGGTGTGCATATCTGTGCGTCACACGTGGGTAAGTTCGTCAGTAACTTGCCAAAGACGGGCACTCCAGTTTCTCTTATATATTTAAAGACAATTACACCTTTCCGTTTTTACTTTCAAAAATGTAGGTGTTTTATTACAGTGGGCCCTGAGATAGTGAGAACGCTGGCCTTGCCCGATTAAGACGACTGTACAAATCCTGCTCTTTCTGCTTCGGCCGAGCGGCTATAAATGACAATGTTTGTCAAAGAAAGGGGGATTACTAAATACCTTTTGTTGAGTATAAATAAATAAATAAATAAATAAACAAATGAATAATAATAAAATAAATGAATAAATAAATAAAATAAATAAATAAATTAAATAAATAGATCAATGAAATAAACAAATACAGCTTATTGGAGTTATCATTGCATGGGATGAAGAAGTGCACGTTTCATAACATATGTGCATTCATATATAGATACTTGATATAGAGCCACCGAATACTGTTTTGATATCCGGGTGCAGTGGGGATTTTAGATATATTTCAGGCAAAAAACAACAGAAGAGACATTTACATTTTATATTTCTTATTAATATCCAAAGTAATAGTGACGTAATGTTTTTTTGTGGTAAAGTTAAGAACCAGGAAACACAGCCAACCAGACACAAAACGCGACTTTTTGAGTGGTCGTTGGGTTTTGACCGGAGCAAATAAAAGTCGTGCGTCTGTCGAAGTTGATTCATTCCGGACCTGTGGTCTGACAGAACACAGAAGACAGAGCCCACGGAACACTTCCTTAACTGCTCAAGGTGAGTACCAAATACCAGATATTGTACATCTACCGGAATTAGACATATCCTTTGCGAACAAAAGTGCTGTTTCTTCAAGAAATGACTTATCTGTTTTCTTTCAAAGATTTAATACCCAATTCTTTAAATTTAATTTACTTAATTTCATTTAATTAACAATCTTGTATTTCGTTTTCACAGATGAGATCTCAATCCGTTGTGGCTGTTCTGCTAATTTGCATGCTCTTGGCAGCTGATGTGGACGGCTGGCGTGTAAGACGGACCCTGCGGCGGATCCGCAGAGTATTGAAGCCCGTCTGTAAGTGGGCCTGTCCTCGGGTATGTCCACTTGTGTTCAAAGATGGTATTTGGAGGCATGTCTGCGGGTTCACCTGTAAAACAGTCTGTGGAAGGAAGAAGCGCGAGGTGAGTCAGAGACCAGGCAGAACATCTTTACTTTGTAACTTGAATACAAATTTAAAACGCTGTCACAATGCTAAGTTTCAGTTATGGAAGTTGAAATTTTGACACATTTGTCTTAAGACTTATGAAGTGGTCAAAATTTTAATTTACAGGGCTCAAAAATAAGCTCTCAAATCATTTCTAAAATTTTGACTTAAGTCTAAATTGGCTTTATAGAAACGATCCCAGAATTAGGAGGAAGTGTGAGATGGGTCAGGGGCCAGACCCAACATCTTGTCTTTGTAGCTTAAGTCTCAGGATTAGGCAGAAGTGTGAGATGGGTGAGTGGCCAGACAAAACATCTTGTCTTCGTAGCTTAAGAATCAGGATTAGGAAGAAGAGCTAGATGGGTCAGGGGCCAGGCCCAACATCTTTACTTTGTAAATTTGGGGCCATCTTCATTTGAAGATGAATGTCAGACCTGGGTCCACCATCTTCACTGTGTAAGTTGTGGCTCAGTGCTCAGGCCCAAAATCTTGTCTGTGCAGTTTGATGGTCTAGGCCAATTAGTCGACGGTGAATATAATGATATTCAACCTGTTACCGATCAGTCTGGAAAAGCGCTCCTTTACTCTACATTGTGTATTTACAGCTGGAAAACGGAACACACGTGACACCTCTGCCGACAGACTTTGGGTTCTACGACATGGATAAAAACGGCTTCCTCACCGTCTATGAGATAGCCGACGCCTTGGGCCATCTGGAAATCGAAGATGGTCTCTACATGGCCTTTAACAGTTCAGATACCAACCGTAAGGCTTCTTTTTATGTGACTGGTTCCACGTTGTGTATACACATGTAAGTTCGTAAATCAATCCCTCGATGCCTTGATCCGGATAATGATGACATTACTGTGTGTTTCACGTTTTTTCTTACATGTAAACACGAAATAGAACGGCAATTCATAGTTCTGTTTGGTGAACATTTTACACAGAATAACGAGGTGTTTTGTTCTTGCTGTACAGGTGATGAAAAGCTGTCAGAGGATGAGTTCCTTTTATCTACAGCCTTTGTTTTCGGTGAGTGCTTCTTATTACATATAAAATGCGATATTCAAGAATCTAATTGACACGTAATTGCCATTCCTGTTAATGGACTCGATTTTTTCTGTACATTATGTATACGGTTGTATAGATTTGTGATATTTCCGCTCCAATTGGTGTAACTATAGGGTAGTGCCCATTTCTGACCTCACCCATTGCCTCTTATGTATATAAGCAAGTTTTGACTACCGGACGGTAATCGCCTTGTGTCCTTAGCAGTACACCCGGAAGTGTGAAGTTCATATGGCCAACAGCCGTCGTTTACAGGGATTCTTTGGCTTATAATTAGATACATTCCTCAACATCCGCTTTTATACATATTCAAGTTTGTATTTATGTTGAGTGGGTTGAGACTTGTCTGTTATAATATATTTCTCATATACTGAACAATTTTGAATTTCTGTTTTATTTTGCTTTCTGTTTCAGCTGAGGAGCCTGAGGAATCGACCTGATTAGCAGACTAACGGCTTAAATCCTACGTTAAACACAGATTTAATGTCCGTTTTTATATACCTCTTGGCATGCGCATGCGTGTTTATACAAAACAACAATCTTCTCTACCTTAGTTCTTGAAGCTGTCGTGTAAACAATCGGAAATAAAGTTTTTCTAAACCTAACAGATGACTTTTGCTGAGTCGGTCAAATTTATTTTAGGTCTCAGCTCTGCTGAAATGGATGTAGGGAAGGTCTTTCTCTGTAATAATTTACAAATGTATTGACTGTAAATAATATGTAATTTTTTAAAATTTCATTCGATTCAATGATAATTAGAAAGGAAAATATCGACCATTACAGTGCACAGGGTAAACCAAGGGGTTAGAGCAAGGAAACAGGACTTAACCGGTTGGTCCGGTGTCAGTATAATGTAACTGAGTGAGAAGTCTGGTGTGTTCGGCATGATACTTCAGTAGGGCAGCACTTTGCCGGCATGGACTCACCCTGCCTAAAAAACACAGTAATGTGCACACACCTGACGACTCTTTGTCGTCATATGAGTGACAAATTACCAAGTACAACGTAAAACCCCAAGCATTCATTCATTCATTCATTCATTCATTCATTCATGCATGCGTTCAGACTAAACCAACACCCCTCTCAATGTTCCTGGTTACCGCACCCGATTTAACAAGAGCCAAAGTCCTGGTTGATCAGAGGCCTAACAGTCGCAGTGAGCCAGCACCCGGTCATACGCGCTTGGTAGGCTAGGCATGTTGTGACAGCAAGTCAGCACATATTTGGCAGGAAAGTAACCCGTCACTCAACACACTTAGGATATATACGTAGTGAAAGCTGATCAGGTGTAGACCAGATTCTGACCACATTGTTTGTACTCGTTGAGATAGCCATGGCGAGAAGCACAGACAACTTACACAAGTTATTCATGTATAAGCGAATCCCATGAAAATCTCGCATGAACAATACGATTTAACGTGAAATGGTAGCAGCTTGGAGAGAGGCTTATAACTTTACATTGGATAACTTCTCGGCTTGGCACGGGTGTCCTCAGATGATGAGTTATTCTAGTAAACCACGTGAGTAACAGGTTACTTGGGCGAAGAATATTGTCCTTCTAATATCGTATCATAGGAAAATGTCTATTTTTAAATCGCCCTCATCGACAGTGTGAAAGATTTGTATAATTCTCAGCTTTCAGTTGTCCGGGTAGGCAGGAAATTTCTAAAGAACTTAGTATTTTTAATACGTGATATTTTTTTTCCTTAATCAGGGCTTACTGGTCGCTGACGGAGTGAAAACATGAGCCTTTCACCTTATGCTTCAACATAGGATGGCCATTTTGTTTTCGCCTAAGCCGTCTTATAGAATGCGATTAATTCTATTCATTTATTTATTTATTTGCTTGAATGGTGTTTTACGCCGCACTCAAGAATATTTCACTTATACGACCGAGGCCCACATGATGGTGGGAGGAAACCGGGCAGAGCCCGGCGAAAACCCACGACCATCCGCAGATTGACAGACCTTCCCACTTATGGCCGATTAATTTTATGTCGAACGTTGGTAGATCAGCGGTAAGATAAAAAACAAATGAAAAGGTACGTAGAAATGAAAGTATATGGTATCGGTATTATGACATATGACCCGTATAACAAAGCCACAAACCATTATTTAGTTTAGAAATTAATCAGGCTGAAAAGTATTTATATCTATCTAAGCACATAGGCGTGCATCACCACATCTCTCTTTACAAGTGTGCACCAGCACATCTCTCTATGCACACAAGTGTGCATCACCACATCTCTGTACATACACAGGTGTGAATCATCGCATCTCTCTACATACACAGGCGTGCATCACCACATCTCTCTTTACAAGTGTGCACCAGCACATCTCTCTATGCACACAAGTGTGCATTACCACATCTCTGTACATACACAGGTGTGAATCATCGCATCTCTCTACATACACAGGTGTGGACCACCACATCTCTCTTTGAAAGTGTACTTCACAACATCTCTCTATATAGACAGGTGTGCATCACCACATATCTCTATACACACAAGTGTGCACCACCACATCTCTGTACACACAATTGTGCTTTGCCACATATCTCTATACATACAAGTGTGCTTCACCACATCTCTACACACAGTGTGCTTTACCACATGTCTCTATGCACACAAGTGGGCTTCACCACATCTCTCTATACACACAGGTGTGCATCACCACATCTCCCTATATACACAGGTGTGCATCGCCACATCTCCCTATACACACAAGTGTGCATCACCACATGTCTCTATACATACAAGTGTGCATAACCACATCTCTATACACACAAGTGTGCATCACCAAATTTCTCTATATACACAAGTGTGCTTTACCACATGTCTCTATATACACAAGTGTGCATAACCACATCTCTGTACACACAAGTGTGCATCACCACATCTCCCTATACATACAAGTGTGCATAACCACATCTCTATACACACAAGTGTGCATCACCACATATCTGCATATACACAGGTTTGCATCACGACATCCCTCTATACATACAAGTGTGCATCACCACATCTCTGTTTACAAACAAGTGTGCATTGCCATATATCTCTATACAAGCGTCTATCACCACATCTCTATATACACACAACTGTGCATCACCACATCTCCCTATACATACAAGTGTGCATAACCACATCTCTATACATACAAGTGTGCATTACCACATATCTGTATATACACAGGTTTGCATCACGACATCCCTCTATACATACAAGTGTGCATCATCACATCTCTGTTTACAAACAAGTGTGCATTGCCATATATCTCTGTACAAGCGTCTATCACCACATCTCTATATACACACATATGTGCATCACGAAATCTCTCTTTATACACAGGTGTGCATCAAAACATCTCTATACACACAAATGTGCATCACCACATCTCTCTACACACACGTGTGCTTTACCACATCTCTCTATACACACAATTGTGCATGACCACATCTCTCTGTACACATAGGTTTGCTTCAGCACATCTCTCTATACACACAACCGTGCATTACGGCATGTCTCTATACTGTTACGACCCAAACTGTCTGTATTATAAAGAGATGGCTTGTTCGAAATACACGACAGTTTAGCCGCACAAAAAAGTAACCAAAACCAGCAGATTTTATTTTACAACAATTTGTTAGCTTAACAAGAACAGATAATAAGACTTATACAAATACTAAAGTACTTAAGTTTAACAAGAAAGGATAGCAGTATCTATACAAATACTAAAGTACTTACCGTGTCAAGTCCAAACGGACGCATATATTCCACAATATATATACCACACAGGCATAAATGCTCAGAGGCAAATTCACAAGAGGGAAAATCCACAGTCTAACTGAGTGTATGACGAAATATACACAAAATTCCACAGACAGGGTCCGTGTACTAATAGGCATTGTGTATACAAGAGCACAAATTAAACATGCAAGTTCAGACTGAACAAGTGCTCGGTGGAGATAGGATATAACAAAGCCAGAGGCTATAAAGACACCAAAATTCAGCACAAATGGCCTACTAAAGTAATACACAGCAAAAGCATCCAAGCTCTCAATAATTCTCCTTTCTCCGTTCTCTCCCCGTTTGACCTGCTTTCATAGGTCTTATATAGCCTGGTGGAATTGTCTAGAATAAAAAAATTCCTGAACACTTGACGTAAACAAACAGGCACCGAACTGCGCGCATTGTGTACACAAGTGTACATCAGCAGATGTATCTATACACACAACTTTTCATCAGCAGATCTCTCCATGCACACAAGTGTCGCAGATATCCTGAGAAAGATGCTCTGAGAGTTAACACAGTTTCAATTTTAAACTGTCTTCCCAACAGCCATAGAAAAAAAAAATCCAAAACCTTCACATTCCGTTAAAACTTCTTAGGTAATCTTATCCTTTGGTCTCTGAGATTACATCACAACTAATTAATAGGCCTTTCTAAGGTGGTATCTTTGCACACATCTTTAAAAAAGCTAAGGTAATACCTGTTGACAAGAAAGATGATTGATTGAGTTATTTTTTTGATTGGCGTTTTTACGCCGTACTCCCACGTACGGCCGGAGAGGAAGCGAGCATGAGCTGGACTTGAACTCACAGCGACAGCAATTGTCGACCAGTTAAATGAAAACTTGAATTCAGTTTCATTTGTAAATATGTCAACTTTTGCTGCTCTTTATAGTTTCAAGGAATGGTGTACTACATATATTTCTACTGATTAAAAAAAATGAAAGTAAATAGAATGCCAATCAGGGGGAACTACTCTCAGCGTCATACTTCTCTCACAGAGTCGCACGACTTAAGCTCGATAGGTCAGCTGTGAAGTCTGGCAAAAATATTCTGACCAGACTGACCCTAGGTTCGAAACTTTCCTTAATGTATTTATAAATGATGTTTTCTATTTCATCAGACAAGCTACATTGTAACAAATTACTGTTATACTAGTTAAATTAAGACGACGACAATGCGTCATACTAATAAAATCTATACTACAGTAATAGCAAGTTCCAGAAAAAGGAACTGACTGTTTTGTAACAGTGACATAGTTTTTACTAAGGCTAACAATTTTCAAGAAATACAGTAGTTGTAATATGCAACTTAAAAGTAACTACACTGACTTTGGCGATATTTTCATATCAGGAACAACATATGCCAGAAAATTAATTATGCCTAAAAACCGAAGCAGACAGGTAAATGATTTAACGGTTTCATAATTAATAACTTCACTTCAACACTGTTTGATAACATGGTGCAAATGTTTCTGAGGGAAATACAGGAAAACTAGAAATGGTACCAGAAATAGCATTATGTTTTATTGACAAAAGTTTTGTTTCAAGTTAAGGAACTATACTGATATTTCATCGGTGGAAAAGAGAAGTTTACATTTGGCAGCCTTCCAGGTATTTAAGTGTATATTAATGAAAATACCTATTACTGAACTAATCTGGCGCATAGATGACATGGAGTAAGCAGTCTGTGTGGACCTGGCTCGTGATTTTTTAATCACAACGCATGCTCTTCAGTTTTCTGTATATATAGAACCCCTTTGGAGCTATGTAACTACCAGTTAACAGAAAGATTAATTTAAAAAGATACTAAAATCTTTGTTTCCACAGAAAATATAATTTTAGTTAGGTATCTGCTATTGCTGGAATTTCAAGGGTTTTTTTTTTTGAAATATATATTATGTATGATACCATCTGATGTAGATAAATATATGCAATATTCTAATTCACAACTGCTCGGGTCAGGCCGTACCCAAAACTTTCAAAACATTACTTGTTGCTGCCTCGTTTGACACTCAGCACTGAGAGGTTAGAGTTAGGAAAGTGGGCTGGTTGGTGGGATGTCATGTATGGTGTTTTCGGCAGTGCCGGTAGTCTCGCCCTGTCACAAGCAGACACAGTACGTAACACCCCAAGCATACATACATACATTATTCACAACAGCTAAGCCTTTTTATTTCATTTTCTGCTTTACTCCTTTTTTCCTTTCATTTCACAAGAGTGTGACATAAAACACCACACATGCACTGAAGCGAGTCTATATCCGTCTTAGCAATGCATAGGTCGAAAAGGGGTGAGAAAAGGTGTCCGGTTGCAGTCAAACTGAAATGTATTTGTCTGTATTAGACAATGTAGAGTAGAGAAAATCCTTGCACCACATGTAATTTCCTAAAGAAAGCCTTAAGTTTAAAGCCTTAATCACCTTTATTAAGTAAATAAATAAATATGTAACAAATGTAACTTCCAGACTTAAAATCCCGCTACATATTGCACAAAGCCTGACAAGTTGTTGACAGACGGCCACATGTGCTTTCACGAAGGATTCACATGTGATTTTCGTACAGTTTACCTTAATTATCGATTTTGATACATGGTAACACTGATTTGGCCTACATTTTTACCCACACAAGGGTACTTTTCCAACGAAAAAAGAAAAGAACCCTGTGTCAAAGTGCCATAGGCCTACGTGTGCTCCACAAAAACTCCGAAAATTCATTGTATTCCGAAGGACATAAATGACCACATTACAAAATGCATGTATTACATACAGAGACAAACGAAACTTTGACAGCACGATCTGGCAGGAAAACAAAGTATACCCTACAAAGCGCCAGGTTCTAACATTTCAGTTCATTTACTGTACCAAAAATGAATAAAAAAAGACTGGATCAAAATCATTATTTCTTAATCAAACAGATTAAGCCCCTACATGATTGATTCTTATTTATTTATTTATTTATAGCTGCGTCTGGCTAAATACACAGCTTTGGCTACTATACAATTTTTAACTAGATTCTCTTTCGTTTTCACAAACAGCGTGAAGTAAGAAGGTATTATACTGTAAATTCTTTATTTTCTGTTGATCACAAAAGTTTCTCTACAAAGCCTTTCAAATAGTGAAATAATTTCGTCAATGACGCTCATCTGCACAACTGTCATATAAAAGGGTCCCTATAGGCACCCTACTTTTAATCCTTTAAAAATTGCTTTAATCGTCGCTGTACTCTTTAAAGCCCAGGTAACGATGCCCCAAATGTCTGCTCAAGAATACCCTGAGCCGTTGCATAATATGGTGGCGAATAAGGTTTTAATAGTATGAAAGAATGCACAAAGACCATTCAATGTTCATACATTTTTGTACATCGCCTCTGCAATGTGTCAAGGTAACACTCTTTATGTTGATAGCCATCTTCATGTCAAAATGTGTACTTGTTTGCATGTAGTCCCGTTCATTGTTAATCGTTATAAAAGAAAGGACGGAAGATGTATATATTATCTACGGGCGGACTCTCCAGGGGAATCCCCTGTGGATTTACCAAATATCAAAAGCGGTAAAGACGCCGTGCCATTGGCTGAACCAAGCAGCAGGCTACATGTGAGACGAATTGTTTTGGTGGTGGTAAATGATACCTCGTGGAAAGGTTACCCATTTTGAACTACTTGTTACCAGAGGTAAATCAGGTGTACATTCCGGATGCGCCACTGCAGGATAAGATTTGTGTCTGATGTAGCAAGAGACTTGGTTTCTTGGAAAACACCCAATATTTTTTAGATGTTTTTGCTCTACCCATGAAAGGGGTACGATTCCAATGTGCATAAACAACACACGTCACATAACTGAACCTGCATGTTGTTAATCCACTATAATCTTTATGTTGAAGTAATATAATAGGTGTGATATATTTAAAAGAATAATGTGCTTAAATAACAGAAAACATTCCAGCATCACTAAACAACAGACTTTCTGTTAATTTTAACAGATTACTTTTAGAGTTAGTAGTATTTTCCACGCACCGCATGAAGAATCTGAGGGCAGGCATGGCTGAGTGTCAAAACTGAGGCGATGTCGAAAACAAGCAAGGATACAGGGTTGAATGTTGGCGGTGGGACAGATGTACAAATGTTGGGAAGATCTGAGATAATATGTGGATTAATAGATTAAGTATTTATGCTCTATTCACAGAAAAAAATAAGAAGACTAAAAAACCTTGCCAGTATATGGGCTGTTCCAAAATAACATTTCGCTTGCTGTTTTCCAAATCAGAATCTTCACAAGACCAGAAACAACGTCACCACCATTTTGTTTTTCAAATAACAGCTTTTATGTGCATGTATTTGTCATACATAGTTTGCTTCTGACGAATCATTACCCCCAGTTTTAAAAGTCTTCTGTATGGTAATTAGCTATTCACAGATTTGTAAATTTGGGCATAATTCATTTAGTTTCCTTGTCAGTATTATTTCGGCATCGGGTCCATCGCCTATGACATAATGACCACTATCATTTATTTAGTGGGGAAAATATTATACCACATGGCAACGGGAATTTTTTATTAAATTGATTTTTTTTTTTGTTTGAGCAGTGTTTTACGTCATGCGAAAGAACATTTCACTTAGACGGCAGCTTCAGGGAAACCGTCACACGTTCTCCTAGTCGGCTATCCCGGGAAATGGATTTGAACACGAAATCACCTTCTAATTAATTCCACAAAGACATAAATCCACAGAAGAAGGAAGTGCTGCTAGAGGACAAGCCAGGATTTGATAATTGTCCCGTTCCTGTCTTTGCACACGACATTGTCCTTCACACACAGTTCATACTAACCAGCACACTATCAAGAAATGACATTTTCAGATAAATGAATATTCTGTTACAAATATATATTCCATTGATTTCAAGGATGCCCGTTCAAAAAATAGTTTACGCACAGCATTTGTGCTGAGAATATCTGCTTAATCAACTTGCGTTCATCTATATCAAGCGAACCGGTGAACGTCTGGATTTACCGTCAAAGGCAAGAACATCGCTGATCCAGTTTTTCTAATCCCTTAGCTGTAATCGTGTATCTTGGCTTATAACACCAATAGTTTGTAACGCAGTTTGTAACATCGACAATTTATAACACCCTTATGCACTAAACGTGTGCAAATGTCTCGAAATATAAATAGTCCCTTGGCTACTGTGCATACTGCTTTGAACTTCCCTCACAAAGCTACTGAGGCGTCGGAATACTTCACAATATAGATGACTAACGTTTGATATTATTTCCGCGTCACATATTTACTGCAATATATGTAAATAGAGCGATGTTGTTGAAGGCCATATATATATAATTTCAAACTTTGAAGAAAAAATTAGAACTACGTGGAAAACTTGATTAAAGGTTTATAGGAAAGCATGAATACATACTTACTATTTCTAATGAATAGTCTTGGAGACTGTAATAAGACGTCGAATAGTCATAATTATTGGATATAATTATTCCATACATAGGTTTTATTAAGTCTGTGTTAAATACGCTTAATTGTAAGCTCTTCAGGGAACTAGATTTAGTTATTTATTTCACTGGTGAATATTAGGGCATTAGAAATAACATCTGACGCAAGTTACAATTTATAGTGTCATCTGAAAAAAGGTAGCGTGCAGTTGAATACAGTACAAACCATGCTGTCAAGCCCACGCAATGTTTCATGATCCATAGGTGAGATTTATCTCATTTATCTGACATATCTGAATATGAGGAATCGTTATTTTTCTTGCCAAATTCATAATTCATATAATTGGAGGGAATTGGAGTACTTGGGGGTAAAACCACTGGCCTTTGATAAGTGACCTGGGAATTGCGCAAACTGCCACACGAGCTTGTCTACCACTTTTTCTCACATAGGCGCATCAAAGTTTGATAGTCGGAGATCTAAAAATTCCATGTGTAAGTTTCTGTAAATGTCGTATTTCAGCAATATGCGTAATCATATCATGGATGTACGCATAAAGTTTGTAACCTATCCAACGGACGTTTCATTTAAGTGTAGCATTTTTAACATCTGATATAGGTTCATATATATATACACACACACCAAGATTTGAAATACTGGAACGACATGGCAGCGCTTGTTAGTTGACACCGCCCTTAAGAATAACCGCTATAGCGTAAGTGTAAAGCCTTAAGCAACAATAAAATCAATAGATAAATATCAGAAAACATCCTAACGTAAAATATACATCTACACGAAACTTGTAAAGAGATCCCAATGTCGCTGTTTGATCTGACCAGGGAAAGCATTTCAAAGAACCAAGTAGCAATTCAAAGTACAAAATTAAGTCCAAACCTTTGAACTTAGACAATGCCTTTTCTACGTGCAGGATCTCCTTATTTATTGCATTTTAGTTTTACGTTTGTTGAAGTGTCATGTAAGAAAATTTGCTGTGGAATTTTGACAGAAACTCAAACAGTTCAAGCTTTATGTCATAAATAATAGCCTTTCCCAAAATATCAGCCTCGTCTGTGTACCTGTTATGGTTTCAAATTGGTGATAAAGGTCCTAAAATTTATAAAGCGGGTCGCTTTTGAACTTTGAACTTTAATTTTAACTAAACTCAGAAAACCTAATTTGATTAGGGAATGTAGATATGTTGGAGAATACAAGCAAACAGACAGACTGTGAACAGCGGCACAGGCTAAATCTGGTGAGCAGACAAGCATAAATAAGTTCAGAGAATATATGGATTACATGATTAGTAAAAATAACCCGAGATCGAAAACAAATTTATTGACTGATTCATTGATTTTAATCATCATGAATTGTTCTATCCCAAAATGTGCACACCTGGAATTTTGTTTAATATTTTGTTTAAATAATCAGAGTGGAACAAATAAATCCGTGGGGAAAGATTGAAAGAGCTTCGAAAAGTCATAATTATACAGTATCTCTGTCACCGTCACGGTTCTCCTGTCATCGGCAATAACACTTATTCCGCTGGGTCCCTGTTGATGACGACACAGCATTTTAAGTAATTCTATAGACCTGTGACGTCTAATATATTGCAATTAATCACTGCATTTTTTTATTTTATTTTTTTTTTTATTTTTAGGAGGCGTATTATTAGCTCCTGTTTTTGCATTTATACATGAACTGTTAGAATGAAACCTTGACTGAGGTGAATTAACAACAGGCCGGATGTCACCGGTTAGACGTGACCCTTTGTCAAGTGTCACACCGTCGTCACGGCTGTGAATTTACAGTCTGTTTTTTGTATTGTATCCTTAACTTCTGCTGGTCGACTAAGCATGCCCGAGACCTTGCCCCTTTGCGTCGTTTTCAATGTTATTGTTTATTATTACTGTGATGTCAACATAGCATTTTAGCTTTTTTGTACTCACAGAACTGTTCTGCTCTGACAGCACGTCACCACAACTGGCTACACAAAAAGTTCTTTTTTTGTGTGTTGCTTTCATTAGTCCAGCCACGGCGTCTGTAAACACAGTTCTGTTTCTGTAAACCAAGGCACGATCACATGTGGGGCATTTTAAGCATATGTCATGCAAGAAACAACAAAAGAGACATTTAACTTTTATATTTCTTATTACAGCTCCAAAGAAATAGTGACATAGGGGTTTTTTTGTTGTAAAATGAAGAGCCAGGATGCGCTGCACATAAGACACACAAAGCGACTTCTTGGGTGGACTTTGGAAGAAATAAAAGCTGTGCGTCTGTTGAAGTTGATTCATTCTGGACCTGTGGGTGGAGAGAGAGCGCGGAAGACAACCCGTACCCTACTCAAGGTGAGTACCAAATACCAGATATTGTACATCTACCGGAATTACAGATCATGTCCAAATAAAAAGTGCTGTTTCTTCAAGAAATAATTTGTTTTCTTTCAAAGATTTAATACCCCATTCTTTAAATTTAATTCACTTAATCTCATTTAATTAACAATCTTGTATTTCGTTTTCACAGATGAGGTCTCAATCCGTTGTGGCTGTTCTGCTAATTTGCATGCTCTTGGCAGCTGATGTGGACGGCTGGCGTGTAAGACGGACCCTGCGGCGGATCGGTCGGGCCATCCGCAGAGTATGGAGGCCCGTCTGTAAGTGGGCCTGTCCTCGGGCATGTCCACTTGTGTTCCGTGGTGATACTTGGAGGCATGTCTGCCGGATCACCTGTAGAACAGTCTGTGGAAGGAAGAAGCGCGAGGTGAGTCAGAGACCAGGCAGAACATCTTTACTTTGTAACTTGAATCAAAATTTAAAACGTTGTCACAATGCTTAGTTTCGGTTATGGAAGTTGAAATTTGGACACATTTGTCTTAAGATTGCTGAGATGGTCGAAATTTTAATTTACAGCGCTCACAAATAAGCTCTAAAATCATTTCTCAAATTTTGACTTAAGCCAAAATTGGCTTTTTAGAATCAGTCCCAGCTTAGGAAGAAGTGCGACATGAGTCAGAAACCAGACTCATCATCTTGACTTCGTAGCTTAAGACTCATTATTAGGCAGAAGTGCGAGATGGGTCAGGGTCCAGACCCAACATCTTGTCTTTGTAGCTTAAGAATCAGGATTAGGCAGAAGTGCAAGATGGGTCAAGGGCCAGACCCAGCATCTTGCCTTTGTAGCTTAAGAATCAGGATTAGGCAGAAGTGCGAGATGGGTCAGGGGCCAGACCCAACATCTTTACTTTGCAAGTTTACGAGCCATCTTCATTTTGAAAGATGAATGTCAGGTCCACCATCTTCACTGTGTAAGTTGCGGGTCGGTGGCCAGGCGAAAAATCTTGACTCTGAAGGTCGTTGGTCTAGTTCTATTAGTCGACCGTGAATATAATGATACTCAACCTGTTACCGATCAGTCTGAAAAAAAGCCCCCTTACCCTACATTGTGTATTTACAGCTGGAAAATGGAACACACGTGACACCTCTGCCGACAGACTTTTGTTTCTACGACATGGATAAAAACGGCTTCCTCACCATTTGTGAGATAGCCGACGCCTTGGGTCATCTGGAAATCGAAGATGGTCTCTACATGGCCTTTAACAGCTCAGATACCAACCGTAAGGCTTCTTTTTATGTGATTCGTTCCACGCTGTGTATATACATGTAAGTTCGTAAATCAATTCCTCGAAGCCTTGATCCGGATAACGATGACATGACTGTGTCTGTCACTTTTTTGCTTCCATGTAAACACAAAATAGAACGGCAATTCATAGTTCTGTTTGGTGAACATTTTACACAGAATAACGAGGTGTTTTGTTCTTGCTGTACAGATGATGGAAAGCTGTCAAAGGATGAGTTCCTTTTATCTACAGCCTTTGTTTTCGGTGAGTGCTTCTTATTACATACAAAATGCGATATTTAAAATTCTAATTGACACGTAATTACAATTCCTCATAACTGAGGCGATTTTTTTCTGTACATTATGTGTACCGTTGTATAGGTTTGTGAGATTTCAACTCCGAATGGTGTAACTATAGGGTAGTGCCCATTTCTGACCTCACCCATTGCCTCTTATGTATATAAGCAAGTTTTGACTACCGGACGGTAATCGCCTTGTGTCCTTGGCAGTACACCCGGAAGTGTGAAGTTCATATGGCGAACAGCCGTCGTTTACAGGGATTCTTTGGCTTATAATTAGATACATTCCTCAACATCCGCTTTTATACATATTCAAGTTTGTATTTATGTTGAGTGGGGTGAGACTTGTCTGTTTTAATATATTTGGCAAATACTGAACAATTTTGAATTTCTGTTTTATTTTGCTTTCTGTTTCAGCTGAGGAGCCTTAGGAATCGACCTGATTGGCTGACTAACGGCTTAAATCCTACGTTAAACACATATTTAATGTCCGTTTTTATATACCTCTTGGCATGCGCATGCGTGTTTATACAAAACAACAATCTTCTCTACCTTTGTTCTTGAAGCTGTTGTGTAAACAATCGGAAATAAAGTTTTTCTAAACCTAACAGATGACTTTTGCTGAGTCAGTCAGACTTATTATAGGTCTCAGCTCTACTGAAATGGATGTAGGGAAGGTCTTCCTCTGTAATAATTTACAGATGTATTGACTGTAAATAATATGTAATTTTTTAAAATTTCATTCGATTCAATGATAATTAGAAAGGAAAATATCGACCATTACAGTGCACAGGGTATACCAAGGGGTTAGAGCAAGGAAACAGGACTTAACCGGTTGGCCCGGTGTCAGTATAATGTGACTGAGTGAGAAGTCTGGTGTGTTCGGCATGATACTTCAGTAGGGCAGCACTTTGCCGGCATGGACTCACCCTGCCACAAAAACACAGTAATGTGCACACACCTGACGACTCTTTGTCGTCATATGAGTGACAAATTACCAAGTTTAACGTAAAACCCCAAGCATTCATTCATTCATTCATTCATTCATGCATGCATTCAGACTAAACCAACACCCCTCTCAATGTTCCTGGTTACCGCACCCGATTTAACAAGAGCCAAAGTCCTGGTTGATCAGAGAGGCCTAACAGTCGCAGTGAGCCAGCACCCGGCCATACGCGCTTGGTAGGCTAGGCATGTTGTGACAGCAAGTCAGCACATATTTGGCAGGAAAGTAACCCGTCACTCAACACACATTGTTTGTACTCGTTGAGATAGCCATGGCGAGAAACACAGACAACTACACAAGTTATTCATGTATAAGCGAATCCCATGAAAATCTCGCATGAACAATACGATTTACGTGAAATGGTAGCAGCTTGGAGAGAGGCTTGTAACTTTACATTGGATAACTTCTCGGCTTGGCACGGGTGTCCTCAGATGATGAGTTATTCTAGTAAACCACGTGAGTAACAGGCTACTTGGGCGAAGAATATTGTCCTTCTAATATCGTATCATAGAAAATGTCTATTTTTAAATCGCCCTCATCGACAGTGTGAAAGATTTGTATAATTCTCAGCTTTCAGTTGTCCGGGTAGGCAGGAAATTTCTAAAGAACTTAGTATTTTTAATACGTAATATTTTTTTTCCCTTAACCGGGGCTTACTGGTCGCTGACGGAGTGAAAACATGAGCCTTTCACCTTATGCTGAAAAGTATTTACATCTATCTAAGCACATAGGCGTGCATCACCACATCTCTCTTTACAAGTGTGCACCAGCACATCTCTATACACACAAGTGTGCATTACCACATCTCTGTACATACACAGGTGTGAATCATCGCATCTCTCTACATACACAAGTGTGGACCACCACATCTCTCTTTAAAGTGTACTTCACAACATCTCTCTATATAGACAGGTGTGCATCACCACATATCTCTATACACACAAGTGTGCATCACCACATCTCTGTACACACAATTGTGCTTTGCCACATATCTCTATACACACAAGTGTGCTTCATCACATCTCTACACACACAGTGTGCTTTACCACATGTCTCTATGCACACAAAGTGGGCCTTCACCACATCTCTATATACACACAGGTGTGCATCGCCACATCTCTGTACACACAAGTGTGCATCACCACATCTCTGTACATACAAGTGTGCATCACCAAATTTCTCTACACACACAAGTGTGCTTTACCACATGTCTCTATACACACAAGTGTGCATAACCACATCTCTGTACACACAAGTGTGCATCACCACATCTCCCTATACATAAAAGTGTGCATAACCACATCTCTGTACACATAAGTGTGCATCACCACATATCTGCATATACACAGGTTTGCATCACGACATCCCTCTATACATACAAGTGTGCATCACCACATCTCTGTTTACAAACAAGTGTGCATTGCCATATATCTCTATACAAGCGTCTATCACCACATCTCTATACACACACAACTGTGCATCACCACATCTCCTTATACATACAAGTGTGCATAACCACATCTCTATACATACAAGTGTGCATCACCACATATCTGTATATACACAGGTTTGCATCACGACATCCCCCTATACATACAAGTGTGCATCACCACATCTCTGTTTACAAACAAGTGTGCATCACCACATCTCTGTTTACAAACAAGTGTGCATTGCCATATATCTCTATACAAGCGCCTATCACCACATCTCTATATACACACATATATGCATCACGATATCTCTCTTTATACACAGGTGTGCATCAAAACATCTCTATACACACAAATGTGCATCACCACATCTCTCTACACACACAAGTGTGTGCTTTACCACATCTCTCTATACACACAATTGTGCATGACCACATCTCTCTATACACATAGGTTTGCTTCAGCACATCTCTCTATACGCACAACCGTGCATTACGGCATGTCTCTATACACACAACTTTTTATCAGCAGATCTCTCTATACACACAAGAATTTATTATCACATCTCTCTAAAGACGGGTGTGTATGAGCAGATGTATCTATACACGCAAGTGTTCATCAGCAGGTTTCTCTATACACACAACTTTTCATCATCAGATCTCTCTATACACACAAGTGTACATCAGCAGATGTATCTATACACACAACTGTTCATCAGCAGATCTCTCTATACACACAAGTGTACATCAGCAGATGTATCTATACACACAACTGTTCATCAGCAGATCTCTCTATACACACAAGTGTACATCAGCAGATGTATCTATACAAACAACTGTTCATCAGCAGATCTCTCTATACACACAAGGTGTACATCAGCAGATGTATCTATACACACAACTGTTCATCAGCAGATCTCTCCATGCACACAAGTGTCGCACATATCCTGAGAAAGATGCTCTGAGAGTTAACACAGTTTCAATTTTAAACTGTCTTCCCAACAGACATAGAAAAAAATATCCAAAACCTTCACATTCCGTTAAAACTTCTCAGGTAATCTTATCCTTTGGTCTCTGAGATTACATCACAACTAATTAATAGGCCTTTCTGAGGGTGGTATCTTTGCACACATCTTTAAAAAAGCTAAGGTAATACCTGTGGACAAGAAAGATGATTGATTGAGTTATTTTTTGATTGGTGTTTTTACGCCGTACTCCCACGTACGGCCGGAGAGGAAGCGAGCATGAGCTGGACTTGAACTCACAGCGACAGCAATTGTCGGCCAGTTAAATGAAAACTTGAATTCAGTTTCATTTGTAAATATGTCAACTTTTGCTGCTCTTTATAGTTTCAAGGAATGGTGTACTACATATATTTCTACTGATTAAAAAAAATAAAAGCAAATAGAATGCCAATCAGGGGGAACTACTCTCGGCGTCATACTTCTCTCACAGAGTCGCACGACTTAAGCTCGATAGGTCAGCTGTGAAGTCTGGCAAAAATATTCTGACCAGACTGACCCTAGGTTCCTCAGTATATTAATTAATGATGTTTTCTATTTCATCAGACAAGCTACATTGTAACAAATTACTGTTATACCAGTTAAATAGCAAGTTGCAGAAAAAGGAACTGGCTGTTTTGTAACAGTGACATAGTTTTTATTAAGGCTAACAATTTTCAAGAAATACAGTAGTTGTAAGATGCAACTTAAAAGTAACTACAATGACTTTGGCGATATTTTCATATCAGGAACAACATATGCCGGAAAATTAATTATGCCTAAAAACCGAAGCAGACAGGTAAATGATTTAACGGTTTCATAATTAATGACTTCACTTCAACACTGTTTGATAACATGGTGCAAATGTTTCTGAGGGAAATACAGGAAAACTAGAAATGGTACCAGAAATAGCATTATGTTTTATTGACAAAAGTTTTGTTTCAAGTTAAGGAACTATACTGATATTTCATCGGTGGAAAAGAGAAGTTTACATTTGGCAGCCTTCCGGGTATTTAAGTGTATATTAATGAAAATACCAATTACTGAACTAATCTGGCGCATAGATGACATGGAGTAAGCAGTCTGTGTGGACCTGGCTCGTGATTTTTTAATCACAACGCATGCTCTTCAGTTTTCTGTATATATAGAACCCCTTTGGAGCTATGTAACTACCAGTTAACAGAAAGATTAATTTAAAAAGATATTAAAATCTTTGTTTCCAAAGAAAATATAATTTTAATCCGGTATCTGCTATTACTGGAATTTCAGTTTTTTTTTTTGAAATATATATTATGTATGATACCATCTGATGTAGATAAATATATGCAATATTCTAATTCACAACTGCTCGGGTCAGGCCGTACCCAAAACTTTCAAAACATTGCTTGTTGCTGCCTCGTTTGACACTCAGCACTGAGAGGTTAGAGTTAGGAAAGTGGGCTGGTTGGTGGGATGTCATGTATGGTGTTTTCGGCAGTGCCGGTAGTCTCGCCCTGTCACAAGCAGACACAGTACGTAACGCCCCAAGCATACATACATACATTATTCACAACTGCTAAGCCTTTTTAAACTAAAGGACCTGGTTTGGTTAGGCAAGGAAATCGGTCCCAAGGCAAGAAATTCTGTACCTCAAAAAGTTAAACTGACAATAACTGTGACTGAAGGCTGCTGACACCTCAGTTCGTAAGACCATTTTCATTTCTGCTTTACTCCTTTTTTCCTTTCATTTCACAAGAGTGTGACATAAAACACCACACATGCACTGAAGCGAGTCTATATCCGTCTTAGCAATGCATAGGTCGAAAAGGGGTGAGAAAAGGTAACCGGTTGCAGTCAAACTGAAATGTATTTGTCTGTATTAGACAATGTAGAGTAGAGAAAATCCTTGCACCACATGTAATTTCCTAAAGAAAGTCTTAAGTTTAAAGCCTTAATCACCTTTATTAAGTAAATAAATAAATATGTAACAAATGTAACTTTCAGACTTAAAATCCCGCTACATATTGCACAAAGCCTGACAAGTTGTTGACAGACGGCCACATGTGCTTTCAGGAAGGATTCACATGTGATTTTCGTACAGTTTACCTTAATTATCGATTTTGATACATGGTAACACTGATTTGGCCTACATTTTTACCCACACAAGGGTACTTTTCCAACGAAAAAAGAAAAGAACCCTGTGTCAAAGTGCCATAGGCCTACGTGTGCTCCACAAAAACTCCGAAAATTCATTGTATTCCGAAGGACATAAATGACCACATTACAAAATGCATGTATTACATACAGAGACAAACGAAACTTTGACAGCACGATCTGGCAGGAAAACAAAGTATACCCTACATAGCGCCAGGTTCTAACATTTCAGTTCATTTACTGTACCAAAAATGAATAAAAAAAGACTGGATCAAAATCATTATTTCTTAATCAAACAGATTAAGCCCCTACATGATTGATTCTTATTTATTTATTTATAGCTGCGTCTGGCTAAATACACAGCTTTGGCTACTATACAATTTTTAACTAGGTTCTCTTTCGTTTTCACAAACAGCGTGAAGTAAGAAGGTATTATACTGTAAATTCTTTATTTTCTGTTGATCACAAAAGTTTCTCTACAAAGCCTTTCAAATAGTGAAATAATTTCGTCAATGACGCTCATCTGCACAACTGTCATATAAAAGGGTCCCTATAGGCACCCTACTTTTAATCCTTTAAAAATTGCTTTAATCGTCGCTGTACTCTTTAAAGCCCAGGTAACGATGCCCCAAATGTCTGCTCAAGAATACCCTGAGCCGTTGCCTAATATGGTGGCGAATAAGGTTTTAATAGTATGAAAGAATGCACAAAGACCATTCAATATTCATACTTTTTTGTACATCGCCTCTGCAATGTGTCAAGGTAACACACTTTATGTTGATAGCCATCTTCATGTCAAAATGTGTACTTGTTTGCATGTAGTCCCGTTCATTGTTAATCGTTATAAAAGAAAGGACGGAAGATGTATATATTATCTACGGGCGGACTCTCCAGGGGAATCCCCTGTGGATTTACCAAATATCAAAAGCGGTAAAGACGCCGTGCCATTGGCTGAACCAAGCAGCAGGCTACATGTGAGACGAATTGTTTTGGTGGTGGTAAATGATACCTCGTGGAAAGGTTACCCATTTTGAACTACTTGCTACCAGAGGTAAATCAGGTGTACATTCCGGATGCGCCACTGCAGGATAAGATTTGTGTCTGATGTAGCAAGAGACTTGGTTTCTTGGAAAACACCCAATATTTTTTAGATGTTTTTGCTCTACCCATGAAAGGGGTACGATTCCAATGTGCATAAACCACACACGTCACATAACTGAACCTGCATGTTGTTAATCCACTATAATCTTTATGTTGAAGTAATATAATAGGTGTGATATATTTAAAAGAATAATGTGCTTAAATAACAGAAAACATTCCAGCATCACTAAACAACAGACTTTCTGTTAAATTTAACAGATTATTTTTAGAGTTAGTAGTATTTTCCACGCACCGCATGAAGAATCTGAGGGCAGGCATGGCTGAGTGTCAAAACTGAGGCGATGTCGAAAACAAGCAAGGATACAGGGTTGAATGTTGGCGGTGGGACAGATGTACAAATGTTGGGAAGATCTGAGATAATATGTGGATTAATAGATTAAGTATTTATGCTCTATTCACAGAAAAAAATAAGAAGACTAAAAAACCTTGCCAGTATATGGACTGTTCCAAAATAACATTTCGCTTCCTGTTTTCCAAAATCAGAATCTTCACAAGACCAGAAACAACGTCACCACCATTTTTTTTTTCAAATAACAGCTTTTATGTACATGTATTTGTCATACATAGTTTGCTTCTGACGAATCATTACCCCCAGTTTTAAAAGTCTTCTGTATGGTAATCAGCTATTCACAGATTTGTAAATTTGGGCATAATTCACTGAGTTTCCTTGTCAGTATTATTTCGGCATCGGGTCCATCGCCTATTACATAATGACCACCTTCATTTATTTAGTGGGGAAAATATTATACCACATGGCAACGGGAATGTTTTATTAAATTGATTTTTTTTTGTTTGAGCAGTGTTTTACGTCATGCGAAAGACAATTTCACTTAGACGGCAGCTTCAGGGAAACCGTCACACGTTCTCCTAGTCGGCTATCCGGGGAAATGGATTTGAACACGAAATCACCTTCTAATTCCTTCCACAAAGACATAAATCCACAGAAGAAGGAAGTGCTGCTAGAGGCCAAGCCAGGATTATTTGTGAATGTCCTTTCACTAAGTTAACTAAATACAGAGCACTGAAGACTCTCATTCCGTTAAGGAATAAAAACTGATTCTATTCAGTGAAAGTTTGGTTACTGTTTACTTTTCAATGGGGCTGTGGTGAAGTATACGCTTTTTGCTTATGATAATTGTCCCGTTTCTGTCTTTGCACACGACATTGTCCTTCACACACAGTTCATACTAACTAGCACACTATCAAGTAAATGACATTTTCAGATAAATGACATTTTCAGATAAATGAATATTCTGTTACAAATATATATTCCATTGATTTCAAGGATGCCGGTTCAAAAAATAGTTTACGCACAGCATTTGTGCTGAGAATATTTGCTTAATCAACTTGCGTTCATCTATATCAAGCGAACCGGTGAACGTCTGGATTTACCGTCAAAGGCAAGGACATCGCTGATCCAGTTTTTCTAATCCCTTAGCTGTAATCGTGTATCTTGGCCATAAATCGTATAAATCAATAGTTTGTAACGCAGTTTGTAACACCGACAGTTTATAACACCCTTATGCACTAAACGTGTGCAAATGTCTCGAAACATAAATAGTCCTTTGGCTACTGTGCATACTGCTTTGAACTTCCCTCACAAAGCTACTGAGGCGTCAGAATACTTCACAATATAGATGACTAACGTTTGATATTATTTCCGCGTCACATATTTACTGCAATATATGTAAATAGAGCGATGTTGTTGAAGGCCATATATATATAATTTCAAACTTTGAAGAAAAGATTAGAACTACGTGGAAAACTTGATTAAAGGTTTATAGGAAAGCATGAATACATACTTACTATTTCTAATGAATAGTCTTCGAGACTGTAATAAGACGTCGAATAGTCATAATTATTAGATATAAGTATTCCATACATAGGTTTTATTAAGTCTATGTTAAATACGCATAATTGTAGCTATTCAGGGAATTAGATTTAGTTATTTATTTCACTGGTGAATATTAGGGCATTAGAAATAATATCTGACGCAAGTTACAATTTATAGTGTCATCTGAAAAAAGGTAGCGTGCAGTTGAATACAATACAAACCATGCTGTCAAGCCCACACAATGTTTCATGATCCATAGGTGAGATGCTTGCCAAAATCCATGTCAAAATAGTAATTCATATATATATATATATATATATATATATATATATATATATATATATATATATATATATATATATGAATATACCATGTAAACATTCCTTTGTTGTTTTTTTACCATGCTGAAGAATTTTTCACTTATACGGTAGAGGTCAGTATTATCAGTGGAGGGAATTGAAGTACTTGGGGGTAAAACCACTGGCCTTTGGTAAGTGACCTGGGAATTGCGCAAACTGCCACACGAGCTTGTCTACCACTTTTTCTCACATAGGCTCACCAAAGTTTGATAGTTGGAGATCTAAAAATTCCATGTGTAAGTTTCTGTAAATATCGTATTTCAGGAATATGCGTAATCATACCATGGATGTACGCATAAAGTTTGTAACCTATCCAACGGACGTTTCATTTAAGTGTAGCATTTTTAACAGCTGATATAGGTTCATATATATATATATACACACACCAAGATTTGAAATACTGGAACGACATGGCAGCGCTTGTTAGTTGACACCGCCCTTAAGAATAACCGCTATAGCGTAAGTGTAAAGCCTTAAGCAACAATAAAATCAATAGATAAATATCAGAAAACATCCTAACGTAAAATATACATCTACATGAAACTTGTAAAGAGATCCCAATGTCGCTGTTTGATCTGACCAGGGAAAGCATTTCAAAGAACCAAGTAGCAATTCAAAGTACAAAATTAAGTCCAAACCTTTGAACTTAGACAATGCCTTTTCTACGTGCAGGATCTCCTTATTTATTGCATTTTAGTTTTACGTTTGTTGAAGTGCCATGTAAGAAAATTTGCTGTGGAATTTTGACAGAAACTCAAACAGTTCAAGCTTTATGTCATAAATAATAGCCTTCCACAAAATATCAGCCTCGTCTGTGTACCTGTTATGGTTTCAAATTGGTGATAAAGGTCCTAAAATTTATAAAGCGGGTCGCTTTTGAACTTTGAACTTTAATTTTAACTAAACTCAGAAAACCTAATTTGATTAGGGAATGTAGATATGTTGGAGAATACAAGCAAACAGACAGACTGTGAACAGCGGCACAGGCTAAATCTGGTGAGCAGACAAGCATAAATAAGTTCAGAGAATATATGGATTACATGATTAGTAAAAATAACCCGAGATCGAAAACAAATTTATTGACTGATTCATTGATTTTAATCATCATGAATTGTTCTATCCCAAAATGTGCACACCTGGAATTTTGTTTAATATTTTGTTTAAATAATCAGAGTGGAACAAATAAATCCGTGGGGAAAGATTGAAACAGCTTCGAAGAGTCATAATTATACAGTATCTCTGTCACCGTCACGATTCTCCTGTCATCGGCTATGATAACACTTATTCCGCTGGGTCCCTGTTGAGGACGACACAGCATTTTAAGTAATTCTATAGACCTGTGACGTCTAATATATTGCAACTAACAACTGCATTTTTTTAACAACAGGCCGGATGTCACCGGTTGCACGTGACCCTTTGTCAAGTATCACACCATCGTCACGGCTTTGAATTTACAGTCTGTTTTTTGTATTGTATCCTAAACTTCCGCTGTTCGACTAAGCATGCCCGAGACCTTGCCCCTTTGCGTCGTTTTCAATGTTATATTGTTTATTATTACTGTGATGTCAACATAGCATTTTAGCTCTTCTGTACTCACAGCTCTGACAGCTCGTCACCACCACAACTGGCTACACAAAAAGTCCTTTTTTGTGTGTTGCTCTCACTAGTCCAGCCACGGCGTCTGTAAACACAGTTCTGTTTTCTGTAAACCAAGGCACGGTCACGGGTGGGACATTTTAAGCCTATGTCATGCAAGAAACAACAAAAGAGACATTTACCTTTTATATTTCTTATTACAACTTCAAAGAAATAGTGCCATAGGGTTTTCTTTGTTGTAAAATGAAGAACCAGGATACGCTGCCCATAAGACACACAAAGCGACTTCTTGGGTGGAATTTGGAGGAAATAAAAGCTGTGCGTCTGTCGAAGTTGATTCATTCTGAACCTGTGGGTGGAGAGAGAGCGCGGAAGACAGAACCCGTACCCTACTCAAGGTGAGTACCAAATACCAGATATTGTACATCTACCGGAATTACAGATCATGTCCAAATAAAAAGTGCTGTTTCTTCAATAAATAACTTGTTTTCTTTCAAAGATTTAATACCCCATTCTTTAAATTTAATTCACTTAATCTCATTTAATTAACAATCTTGTATTTCGTTTTCACAGATGAGGTCTCAATCCGTTGTGGCTGTTCTGCTAATTTGCATGCTCTTGGCAGCTGATGTGGACGGCTGGCGTTTAAGACGGACCCTGCGGCGGTTCGGTCGTTTCGTCCGCAGAGTATGGAGGCCCGTCTGTAAGTGGGCCTGTCCTCGGGCATGTCCACTTGTGTTCAGTGGTGGTATTTGGAGGCATGTCTGCAGGTTCGGGTGTAGAGCAGTCTGTGGAAGGAAGAAGCGCGAGGTGAGTCAGAGACCAGGCAGAACATCTTTACTTTGTAACTTGAATCCAAATTTAAAACGTTGTCACAATGCTTAGTTTCGGTTATGGAAGTTGAAATTTTGACACATTTGTCTTAAGATTGATGAGATGGTCGAAATTTTAATTTACAGGGCTCACAAATAAGCTCTAAAATCATTTCTCAAATTTTGACTTAAGCCAAAATTGGCTTTTTAGAATCAGTCCCAGAATTAGGAAGAAGTGCGACATGAGTCAGAAACCAGACTCATCATCTTGACTTCGTAGCTTAAGACTCATTATTAGGCAGAAGTGCGAGATGGGTCAGGGTCCAGACCCAACATCTTGTCTTTGTAGCTTTAGAATCAGAATTAGGAAGAAGTGCAAGATGGGTCAAGGGCCAGACCCAACATCTTGTCTTTGTAGCTTAAGAATCAGGATTAGGCAGAAGTGTGAAATGGGTCAGGGGCCAGACCCAACATCTTTACTTTGTAAGTTTACGGGCCATCTTCATTTTGTAAGATGAATGTCAGGTCCACCATCTTCACTGTGTAAGTTGTGGGTCGGTGGCCAGGCGCAAAATCTTGACTCTGAAGGCCGTTGGCCTAGTTCAATTAGTCGACCGTGAATATAATGATACTCAACCTGTTACCGATCAGTCTGGAAAAGTGCCCCCTTACCCTACATTGTGTATTTACAGCTGGAAAACGGAACACACGTGACACCTCTGCCGACAGACTTTGGGTTCTACGACATGGATAAAAACGACTTCCTCACCGTTTATGAGATAGCCGACGCCTTGGGCCATCTGGAAATCGAAGATGATCTCTACATGGCCTTTAACAGCTCAGATACCAACCGTAAGGCTTCTTTTTATGTGATTCGTTCCACGCTGTGTATATACATGTAAGTTCGTAAATCAATTCCTCGAAGCCTTGATCCGGATAACGATGACATGACTGTGTCTGTCACTTTTTTGCTTCCATGTAAACACAAAATAGAACGGCAATTCATAGTTCTGTTTGGTGAACATTTTACACAGAATAACGAGGTGTTTTGTTCTTGCTGTACAGATGATGAAACGCTGTCAAAGGATGAGTTCCTTTTATCTACAGCCTTTGTTTTCGGTGAGTGCTTCTTATTACATACAAAATGCGATATTTAAGATTCTAATTGACACGTAATTACAATTCCTGATAACTGACGCGATTTTTTTCTGTACAGTATGTGTACCGTTGTATAGGTTTGTGAGATTTCAACTCCGAATATGGTGTAACTATAGGGCAGAGCCCGTTTTCTGACCTCACCCATTGCCTCCTATAAGCAAGTTTTGACTACCGGACGGTACATCTCCCCGTGTCCTTGGCATTACACCCGGAGGTGTGAAGTTGATATGGTGAACGGCCGTCGTTTACAAAGATTCTTTGGCTTATAATTAGATACATTTCTCAACATCCGCTATTATACATCTTCAATTTGTATTTATGTTGAGTGGGTTGAGACTTGTCTGTTTTAATATATTTCTCATATACTGAACAATTTTGAATTTCTGTTTTATTTTGCTTTCTGTTTCAGCTGAGGAGCTTGAGGAATCGACCTGATTGGCTGACTAACGGCTTAAATCCTACGTTAAACACAGATTTAATGTCCCTTTTTATATACCTCTTGGCATGCGCATGCGTGTTTATACAAAACAATAATCTTCTCTACCTTTGTTCCTGAAACTGTTGTGTATACAATCTGAAATAAAATTTGTCTAAACCTAACAGATGACTTTTGCTGAGTCGGTCAAATTTATTATAGGTCTCAGCTCTACCGAAATGGATGTAGGGAAGGTCTTTCTCTGTAATAATTTACAAATGAATTGCCTGTGAATGGTATGTAACGATTTCTTATCTCATTCGATTGAATGATAACAAGAAAGGGAAACATCGACAAACAAATTGAATTTATTGGTGTTTATTGCCGTATTCATGAATTTAATGGTGCCAGTCAGGTGTCTAGGTGTATTTGCATACACAGTGCACAGGGTAAATCAAGTGGTTACAGCAAGGAAACAGGACGGTTAGCCCGGTGTCAGTATAATGTGACTGGTGAGATGTCATGTCTGGTGTCTTCGGCATGATACTTCAGTGGGGCAGCACTTTGGCGGCATGGACTCGCCCTGCCACAAGAAGACACTGTAAATGTGCACGCACCTGACGACCCTTTATGAGTTACAAATTACCAAGTACGACGCATAACCCTAAGCATTCATTCATGCATTCAGTCTAAACCAACACCCCTCTCAATGTTCCTGGTTATCGCAGCCGATTAAGTGAGAGCCAAAGTCCTGGTTGATCAGGGGCCTAACAGTCCCAGTGAACCAGCACCCGGTCATACGCGCTTGGTAGGCTAGGCATGTTGTGACAGCAAGTCAGCACATATTTGGCAGGAAAGTAACCTGTCACTCAACACACTTAGGATATATACGTAGTGAAAGCTGATCAGGTCTAGACCAGATTCTGACCACATTGTTTGTACTCGTTCAAATAGCCATGGGGAGAAACACAGACAACTTACACAAGTTATTCATGTATAAGCGAATCCCTTGAAAATCTCGCACGAACGATAAGATTTAATGTGAAATGGTAGCAGCTTGGCGGGAGACTCAGCAGGAAAGAATGAACATGAGGATGGAAGCCTCAACCCTGTCCCCATCTCTCGACTCATCAGTATAAGTGAATTTATAATCCGAATATTTAGCCTTAATTTCAGGAAGACTTTGCTGAATTATAACAGGATTTCTGTTTGATTTTTTATGCCTACGTAGGTCAAATATTAATTTAGGTTGTGGAAGAAGCCAGGGAAGAGACTCCGGGAAAGACACAGGAGGTATATCTTGCATACGAAGACCTAACGATGGGATCTTGTTAGGCAATTTATTTGGCTTCTGTTCTCGCTCAGATTATTTTTCTTCTGCTCTGACAACTGCTTTTATTTTAGAGAAAATTGCGTGTCAAAACTGTTTACTGTCTACACATGCTCATTACCAAATCGCTTGGACTACCTGCTGTAGTACAAAACTTTACCCACCCATAGCCCAGTTTTCGGCCATATTGGAACAGTATGGAAATCTAAAAAAAAATTCTTCTCCAAAACCACTGATGGGATTGCATTCAAAACTGACATGCGTGTATAAGACTACTGGGGATATCAAGATTGAAAATTTTATGCAAATCAGTCGAGAAATGTGGGTGCTCGCCATTGGTCGTTTTAGTCACGTGATGACCTGTGGAGGAATTTTGAAAAAACAAGATAGCAATTAGATGTGGTTTGGCGTGCTAATACACGTGGTTTAAATTTTTTCCTACAATGTATAGTTTTTCTTTAAATTGTAGCCATGGTTCATTTCAGTGTCATTTTTCGAACACCGTAATAGCTATGAAGCTGAAAGTTGGTCAGTAGATAGATAAACCACAGATCTTCATTTTGGAGCTACGACTGATAGTTTTGCCATTTTTTTTTTTTTTTTTTTTTGATTGGTGTTTTACGCCGTATTGTTTTGCCATGAAAATACATTTAAAAACTTGTTATTTTTATTCATAGTCAGCTTGTAAAATTGCAATATCTCCAAAACCGATAAAGGTAGAAAAAAAAACACTGAGCGTTATAATACCCAACATATGAAGCAGCTTTTGGCGTTTTGTGCTGTTTGGCCAGTCACGTGATTTAGTAGCCATTTCGAATTTTGTTAATAAGCTTAAACTGTCTTTTTCCCTAAATAGGTTAATGATCTTTGGATGAAATTTCACTTGCAAGTTTTAGGTGGATCGCCACACCTATCTTGTACAAAAGCCTTTTGTTTGTTATGCAAGTTGTGCTGTAACTGACCAATGAAATTGGCTTTAAATAAGCACACTGTTTAGTACTCCTTGACGTCCGGATTACAAATCTGTAAGAATTATTTTTGTACTTGGTATAGTTTTTAGGTTATGACAAAAAAAACCCATCAAAAATGTAGCTGCTAAAGCAGTGATGCCGTGTATTGCGGCAAAGATCATTGACGTTGAGAAATTGACATTATGCAGATCGCGCCGAGCTTTTATCGCTCACATCAGTCAGTCATGTAAGAGTTCGATCCCAGCTGATTGGATATGTCACGTGATTAAAATTTTCTGAATTTAAATATTTTAAGTGCGAATCTTGGCGTAGTTTGATGTTCTGATCACTAATCTAGTAATTTTACTTTTCTCTGATGCATAGTTTGGTCGCAAATTGCCATTAAGTCAGAAAATGTGCAATTTCGCCCCCTATTTGCAGGTCACGCGACACAAAACCGCTACAACTGTAAAGCTGATAATGGCTGAGTGCAAAGGGTTATACGTGTACTGCATGTGTGCGGAAAATCGTAAAAGTGTCTTAATAAATGCGGGAGTTGCAGTGCTTGAAAAATAATTTTCAAATAAAGGCCAATTTTATTGGTGTTTTACGCCGTACTCAAGAATATTTTATTTACGCTAACAACTGAGCCACGGAGGCCCCTTTGACACTTTGACGTCCTCGTGTTATATAAGGCATTTTAAATGCATTTTGACGTCCTAATCATGAATCTGGTCTTAATTCCTTCCTTCGACGTGCAGTTTGCGGCAAATTGCTTAAAACAGCAATTTCCACTATATTTAGCGGTCACGCCACAGCTGTAAAGCTGAAAATCACTCAGTGCAAAGCGCTATGTACATGTACTCTGTGTATGCTTCAAATCGTTGAGGTGTGTCAAAAAACTTCCGGTAAAATCTTGAAACTTCCGGGAAAAACTATTGCCGTGTTTGGATTCATTGCACAAGGTTAACTCAGATACGGTTAAATCTGCATCACTGTGCGATAAAATTAACAAGAACATGAAAGAAAACTAAACCAAACACAAAATGAGTGACGCAACTTGTTAAAACTGGCTGTAGAAATTCTTCTTTGCATACCGAGTCAAGTTTTATTTTATCAATTAAGTAGATCTTCTCACTGTTACAGCATATCAAATGTCAGTCTGATCGGATTATTGAAAAGGAGAGTTTTAAAGTTTTTATATAAAAATTGCAAAGTAATACATATTATACCTTGTGTCAGCAATGTTACTGACGAGTTTCGTTTCTCTACCTGTAGCAGTTTTGAAGATACTGGAGCTTTAAATTAGGGAGCAATTATAATTCTATTTCAATAGGTGTTCTGCCAGGACGGCATCCACCCCTACGCATTATTGGTTCAATTCTTTCAGACGTGAAAATCCTATTGTATCACTTAGGATTATTGTTATTCTCAGCAAAACTTTTTTCTAACAAAACGGTGTGTCAAAAATTCATCAGGCTTAGTGATGTTTAGGGAAGTACTCGATGCTAAACATTTGGGAAGATTTAGTCACCTGACTCGACAGCCATTTTGAATTTTAATGAGAACCTTCGTCTCCATAACTACTGGATACGCATTGGCATCTACTTTGATACACATTACCAATGACAATTAATGCCAGTAATCATTAACTGGCAATGAGAATTTTACAGAAGAAAAATGAGCAAGTTGACGTCCGTGTTGAGTGTGCCTTCATTTTGTCTGTTTTTACATATCTGGATAAAAAGGTATTGATATACATGTGAATTAACACACTGATAAGAGATATTTGTTTAATGGTTGTCTATCGAAAGCAGTTTTCACATAATCACCAAATAACTGCATGAAACTGCATGAAATCAATGACTTCAGTCCACCGTGAGAAGGCGAATCAGCTTTTAAGCAGTGCATTCTTTCTGTGTTGTGTTGTCGGCCATGAGCACAACATTAAAACCGCATAATCTTTATGGCTGGCCCTTAGTAATAGCCCCATTGTATATGGACACCATGATAGTCTTGGGTTCAAACTCAGAACATGCTTTTTTTATTTCTGTCACGCCCCCCCCCCCCCCCCCCCCCCCCGGCCGTTTCTGGTAATACTATTATCTGGGATTAAGACGGTGTTATACTCTCTATTGTTTTAGCCCTGGCTGTGGCTCTACAAAATCTGGGTAATTCCGGACATGTCTAGACTGCTTCGGCCACTATCGTCGGCTGCCGGAGTGAACCGATGTCTTCTGCGCGGACAGAGCCGATACCACATCCAACAGACCTGAAAGAATAATCAACACCCCTGTTACAATAATACCCGATACATTATGGCCAAAACGCCTGCTGGAAAAGTATGACTCCTGATGCCAACAGATAAGTGTGTGAAATTATACGCTATCCTGTAAGACAGTCCGGATGCCAGACTCCACGTGATTTTCCTCGTTACAAACGGCGTGGGTGAAGAAAATAATCCCGCAAATGATATAGCCTCAGAAAATGCCAATTTTTAAAGCGCTGTGGGCGATAGTTTATTCGTTGAATTTGTGTAATTTTCAGGAAACTCACCTGATGTTTTTTGTACGACCAAGACTTACTGATCACTGACGGGGTAGAAAAAATGGGTCATATCTCCCGCCATAAGCGAGTTGTATGTATGCCCGATACCCTGGGGTGTAACGATGGAAAGAATAATTCTCTGGTGCTCATGAAGTTCAAAACAAAGGCACTCACAAAGCTTTATATGTGACTTTCAATGTTTTGTTTTCTTCTGTTGATCTTGACGCTCACGCGTTTGTTCTTAAAAGTTAAACCTGGGGAAGGACAAGGTATTTGTGACCATTTCTCAGTGATCTCACATGTGTTGTTTATCCGTCTTCCCAGCCCCCACCCTCGCCCCAACCGCGTGACATAGAAACATAGGTATTTTGGGGATTTGCTCGTCGTCGGGATTTGCTTCGGATGTTGACCGTCGTCTTGTAAGTGAAATATTCTTGAGTACGGCGGAGTACGGCGTAAAACAACAATCCGATAAATAAATAAACAGAAACATACGTGTTAAAGTCCTTGTGGCCTTGAATTGCTAAATCATCTCCGATCCCCTGTTTTGACTTAAAAGTATAGGTCTTAAAGCAAATTTCTAGGCAATAAAATACACCCTCTTAAATCAAAACAGTACTTTGTTTAACTTCAAGAACTTTGTATACATAATTTGTTTTACATGTGATATACATGTAAGCGTTACCCTAATTCTTCAACCACTACGGTGATCAACATTTTGAACATTCTGAGAGAACGATGGGGTGTAGAGAAATAATTTGCCTAGTCTAATTTCACAATAATTGTATTCACGAATTTCTCTCTGAAAAATGTGCTTTAGTGGTAGAAAAAGTCGATGTACAGTATATGCGCCATCTTAATTTTAAATTTTATATCTCGGGGACATATCGGTCAAGGCCTATTTATTACTTTAATATAGCATTTAAAGCATATTTTAAACTCTGTTTCTCCCACCATAATGCTGGCCGTCGTCATATAAGCGCAATATTCTTGAGTACGGCATAAAACAACAATCAAATAAATCAAATTTTATAAATTTTTGGAATGTTTTGTACTGGCCGAAGCCCTTTGGTCTATGCATTACTTGATTGCTAGCATTTAGTGTATTTTTCTGTTTGGATAGTTGTTTGAAATAAATCCTAGTATTCATAATTCTAAGAACCTTACTGCAGGTATCTGCATGTTCTTTGACCGATATGTCGTGTGCCCGGAAGAATATTATTAACATCTCATTTTTATTAACATTTCATTTCTGAGCGGAAATCTCATGTAAGCGAACTTTGCCGTGACAGTATTTCTGTATGTCTTGTTAACACGGGCAGGCGGTTTGCTACAACCTGCCTTTCTCGCGATCACTCAGACCCGGACTGGCACAGGACGACAATTCGAATTATAACCAATTCTAGCGCCCGGGGCGTAATAGTTAAGCACATGCGTAGTGTACGGCACGAGACATTATCATCCACGCAAAGAATATATTGAACAGATGAAACTACTATCGATGTAGACTACTCAACATCCATCCTTTGGATTCGTAATATATTACCCCGATTTTCGCTAGCAGGAGAGATTGATGTGGATAGCATGGTGCGCAATGATATTTTCCAGTACAACTATATCGGACCGGTTCTGAGTGAATGACCTTTCCCCCAAGACACCTTGAATTCACTGTAAAACTAGATAAGACTATGTGTTTCCAAATACTACAAGGGAAAATATTTAACATGGCATTGTTTGTTACAATCCAACCCATCAGAGTAACCAGAAATCAAAGATACATTTTTGAAAGTTTACTTTGAGAGGAGGAGTACAGCACAGAACCCATGTTTTTCATGAAAGTAAACATTACAGATGTATGTACATGCAAGAACCTATGTTACCTATGTTTAAAAAACACGTGTTTTATTTTCTAAAAAGTTTGAATGAACAGCCTATATTTATGCAGTAGTTTCTCCATACACATGTCCGCTAAACTTATAGTTCACACGCTGAATGTAACAAATATATCCCCAAACACTTCGATATCGACTGTAAGTTGTGTAAAATCGAACGAGTTTAAGGTCGAACGGAGGTCTAGAGATCAAATTATAGTTTGTGCATAGTTTCCAGAAATACAAGAAAAAATTTTTCTGTCAACCTCATCAAACGTGCTGTGCAGTACATAAATTGACAATTGGAGATATTTATTAATAACGTGTATATTGCATGTACCATGACAATTACTATATTCCCACAGCACTAGAGCAAATTGAGAACAAACATATTTTGACATATCTTTAAGTGTGTTAGGTTTGGGTTATAAAATTAATAATAATTATTTCAGGGTCGTGTGCTAAATCATATTACAATAACACCCTGCCAACATATTTACAAAATATTACACATTTCAACATATCCTAGTGGTGTGGTCAGCGTAATTCGGCGATTATGCAGGCAATGCTTATGTCACTTCAATGAAATGCGCTGAGCTAATATCTTATTCCCATAAGATGAAACAGACGCCAAACATTCCCATTTCTGTAAGGAAAACACGAATAGATTGATATCCTACCGGTACCTAAGACACAAATTGCTAAAACTGTGCGGTATAATTTGATGCCTTAATTGGTTTACTGCTTCTACCATTAAGAACTTTAACACGTCCATACCATGTAATGAGTAAATAATGGAGATCTGAAAGGCGGAGGGCAAAACAACTTATCTCATCCCCATGACTAGAGTTCACTCGTGGACTCATCGAAATTTTCAGTCTTGTTTACATTTTAAGGTTAAGGTTAACTCCGTGACCCGGTCTGGTGTTCGGCATCCAGTGGGGCGATCAACTTTCAGATGACCTTCCTGTTCACATCAGAAAAATGTTCATATAAAAACAATTGTAAAAATAAAATGAAACATTCAACATTTATGTTATTATGATTGATTAATTTTTGTTGTGAGAAACAATGTCACATGTAGAGCTATTGACTCAGCAGGCAAAACACCCAAGAAAACAATTCAGAAGTAATTCATACACTCCTGAAAAGATATCCAGAAAACGTCGAGGTGTCCGTTGACATGTATGTCAACAGCCAAAGGTTGACTTATCCACAGTCAAAATAAATTGTGGAGAGCCAAACAGCAGATAGTGTCTGAGCTTCACCATGTGCGCAATTCTAGCAAACCAGCAACAGACCAGGGCGTGGAGTCTCCTCAGGGCGAGGCAGGAGAAGAGCAAGAATTGGGATCACCTCTTCAGGATGCCGAGGATGAACTTAACGATTCTCTCATTAACGAGCTTTATACGTTACTGCCTCTATGGTAAACTTTCTCGATAGATCTCTTAGGTACGGTGTGACGACGCAATGACCGACAGGCTGTATGTAAGTTTCAGGAAGGCAGAAATTATTGTAAATTAACATCCACAAAGGAAACAAATGTGAAAAACCATTTCTTTCTATATACAGACTCATCCAGATATAATTTCAGGTCTGCTTCTTGAATAGGTCGGAATCGTTAGTCGCGGAGGCCATTTTCCGTTGGTTACCGACACAGCTTGTCTTGCCGTTGTGGTCATGTAACTCAAACAATACGCCTTCCGAGCCGAGCGATCTCGGTCGTGTTCTTCTTCAGGGAACTCGTTGATATCGAACCAATAATGTAAAAACAGTTGATGTACATTATGATTTCTGAGTAGTTCTTGATGGGTTTCCATGGAATAGTTTATGATGAACGTATATGTTATATGGTTCAGTTTACCCGCCCCTTGTAGCCGACTCTTGGGTAATCCTGTCTATATACTTAGCCGTTCTGTCAATCTGGCCTCGTTTCCGTGTTAATGTTTTTTTCTGTGAACTGCATTCGGGACACATTTCTGTAGGGTTTATGTGTCTCCATAGAGGATCAATCCGTCAAAATAGTTGTCAAGTTATGGCCTTCGTTCTCACTAGGTGCCAGAAATTTGAGTACCATTGGTCCATACTAATTTATCAAGGTGCTGAAATAATCTAAACGTTGGAACGTCTATATGGTTGGCCAAAATTAAGTTCTATCCAAGATTATACATGTCATGTATGTGGGTATGAGATTAATCTAACATAGGCAAGATTGTCTATATTCGTCTAATAGGTAACATACGGGTAGGCCCTATTAACTTTGTAAGAGTGTAGTATTAGGGTATATCAATATGCACATAATGTACACAGATTCGCATGGGAGACATTGATTATGTTTTACTTAGGGCCAGTTATATACCCTGCCCATGTACGTGTGTCTTTTGTAGATTCATAATGACAGATATTTTCATGGTTATGGGTGATTTTGTTTCTTGTTTTGCTTTTGAATGGCTTAGTCTAATTTGGTATAGGTCACAGTCAGTGTAGTTATAGTATATGGGGATGCAATATGTATCATTATAATCCGTCAGGTGAATTGTGGAGTCAGCCTAATGGTTTTCATTTATACTTGTAAGTCCTGTGTATTTTTAATGTAAGACTGCTTTTGTGTATGGAAAATATATGAAATGGAAATAACAACTCAACTGATTTGTCGTAGCAAATTATTTTCATCGTCTAGATGTACCAGCTGTGCCACTTGACCAGTTTTATTTATACAAAAGTGTTAAGAGAGTGTACAAACAGATGTTTCGTTGTATTTTTCGTCAGCGTGGGTACATTCAGTGTAGCTATAATGGATATGTTGTGTTGAATACATAGAGCAATGGTTTGGCGCACACCATTTAATAGAATGGAGCTAGTTGCCATAAAACTACAGCCATCATCATAAGTCTGCATAGAGATTCAGACATTTGCATTCTCCTTACGCCCTAGAATATCAACCATATACTACACAACGATGGAAGGACATTTTTGGTTCAGGTGGTACGAATCTGTATGGTGGTGTTCAGTACCGTGTCGGCTGTTTCATGTCAGCATTTTGTAGACGCCGCATGCAGTACTACATATCGCAGACCGTGTCACATCTGCTCAGTTCTGTTGTTGTGATATAAGAGTTTCATGTTGAATACTGCACCACATTATAAAAAAATATTCAAACCTGCTGTCACCCTGATACAATGGTTTGGTTTTAAACTAAATACTCTCTTAAAATTGAAATGCTGTGTACAAATTTAATCATGCTAATTCTAACATGGTGACAGCGGTGGAGCTGTGAAAACATTCAGAATGTTACGTTAAGCCTTCAGCGGTTTAAGAAATTTAACAGTTTATATAAGGAGACAGTGCAGTAATGTACCATTATCTTACGTCAAGACAGCACTTCTTTTGTGTATATAATGCATTTCATGTTTTAAGTCTTTTAATGTAACATTATGTACCTTCCATGTAGTCATTACTCGACTGAATAGTTGTAAGATGTGTGCAATCAAATTTTACAATATTTAACACGATTTATCAGCTTAACACTTATAGAGAGTGTTGACATTCTAACACTTGCGTTTATATTGCAAGGATTATAGAATCACCTTGAACGGAAATGTTACTGCACTTAAATTAAAAGTATGTACTGAACAGTGTAACAACGACAACATGATTTTCTAATGAACAACAAAGTAGTATAGATAGTAAAAAGTCTTTGGCAGACCTGCTAGCCCGTCGGTTTAAAATTGTACCTAGCCTATAAACTGTCTTTTGGTTTACCGAGCCGTTCACATGTGTCTGTGCAAGTGTAAATTCTTTGCTTATCTAAAACGATATTATGTCACCGGAAACAGCCGAGAACACAGTCTTATTAACTGCGCACGGAATTCATTGAAGGACAGACCCTAGTTGGCGAGCGTTGTAGGCTACCGGTAATGGTTTTCTGTTTGACTGCCTATTCACTACAATCAGACAAGGCTTATTCAATCTACTATGGTTCAAACATTATCGGTATATCATCTTGCATCTGCATGGTCATAATTTAAACTGTCGTCCCGCACCAGCCCGGGCCATAATTTTTACGTGTCAGGTCTGAGAGACTGCGGTAGAGTGGGGTTGTAGCAAAACCCATGTCCGAGTTAACAAGACAAGCAGTTATCCATAACCGCAAAGTTCGTTTATATGAGATTTCCGCCTAGAAATGAGACGGTGCTTTTACTTTCGACAATTCTTTTCACAAGTTTTAAATGTGAGCGTGGGATGAACCGGTTCTGATCATATAAAAAGAATATAGCACATAAAAACGTCCATGTCAGCTCAACAAAACAGTTTACACAAAGAAAGGGCTAAAATGTTAAATCAGCATTCAAGCTCAGATCTATTGTATATACATTTTGCTTCACCATTCACATGACAATCAACAATATTTCAGTCAATGGCACTTTCCAAAGAACTCTGTAATATTAAATTCATTATTGTTGTAAATAATTGCAATAAATACTAAAATAATTGTATTGAATTAAACTATGACGAAAAATAATTATTTACACAACAATTACGGTCCACGCAGATTCTCGTCTTGTATACGAACTTGTTGTTGAACGAATTGAAACATCCCTTAAACCTCATTTGGACTTCACTATTCCAGGCTACTCTGTGAAAAGAACAGATAGAGAATTCTCCCCTCGAGGTGGGCTAGCTATGTTCATCAAAGATGACATTCCATACACTGAGGTTACGCTCCCTGTATTCAATTCTTTTGAATGACAGTGCTATCTGTTGGCTCTGTCCTCGTGGAAGCCAATTAATGTTGTTAATTTGTACAACCCTTGCTAAAAGTTACGACTAACCGATCTAAATTCCCTGGTCAGCACTTTGATGGGATCCTACATCATCTGTGGGGACTTCTCCTCACAGGGCATGGGCTGCTCTCATAATGATGGCAGTGGTAAAGCAGTTTGTGAGTTTATCGAGGAAAATAATTTTGTTGTTCTGAATAACGGGTCGGGCACTCGACTGGACATCCGCACTGGAAATTTTTCAGCAATAGGTTTCACTTTGTGTTCGAATTACTTGGCAGCTGCGTCGTCTTGGTCAGTAGATCAAGATTCTCCATGTGGTAGTGGCCATTGTCCAATTGTTACTAGTTTTGGAGTCTGCCCTCACACTAACCAGCAGGGTTATTCTCCTCGCTGGAAATTTAGCAAAGCTGATTGGTTCACATATAGAGAGGAACGTAAACTGACGTTTGGTCATCAATTCTGCTGCTGGAAAGTCCAGACCTCGTACATCTGGTGGCGGCATAGTAAGAGCCCCTGTGCCATGGTGGAGCAATGAGTGCGCTGACGCCATCAGAAACAAAAAGCGAGCTAAGAACAAAGCACAACGGTCAGGATCACTGGAAGATATTATAACATACAAAAGGTGTAAGGCAGAGGCTCAGCGTGTCATTAAGCGAGCTCAGAAGCTCCACTGTTTTAAATGCCCTGATACCGGTAAGGTTGCCGCTGCCAAAGACATCCCAGAACTTAATTATGGTAACAAGTCCAGGTTATCTGACTACGTGTCTGTTTACTCTGCAGAGTTAACGGGTATTCTAATGCCTCTCAAATTTCTTAACGTGTTTAAACCATTGAAATGTGTTATATTAAGTGACTCCCTATCTGCCTTAAAATCTTTAAAATGCCCGAATGTCATCAAATTCTTACCACTTGTCCTTGTAGTTTTATACCTATATACTTATCTAGCCCACAAAGGGGTCTCTGCATTCTTTGAGTGGGTACCGAGTCCTGTCGGTATCTCTGGTAACGAGCAAGATGATGCACTGGCTAAGGCAGGCCTCTTAATGAAAGATGTCACTCATGTAATACCCCTTTCTGTTTCAGAAGTGATGAGCCAACTAAAAAGCTTTATCGTTAGTTTGTGGCAGTGTTACTAGGATAATAACACGAAAGGGAGATTTTCCCGTCAAATGTGCCCGTTCGTGACCTCTCGGCTTGTGCAGCTTCCTACTAGACGGGCCGATGTCCTCGTTTACCGACTGGTCTCGGGTCATTTCCCAGTGAATTTCCCATATTTACATAGATCCATTCAGCATGACTCAGGTCTTGGTGAGACCTGTTTAGTAGAAGATTCAATCTCACACGTTATTTCATCGCAAAACCTACAATAATGTAAAGAAACTTTTTTTTGCATATCTAATTAAAGGTGGGGTCTCTTACCCTTCCTTGGAAACTTCGTTCAGATGAATACATAATGAAAGCCTCCATGCTGTTGCCTCCCTTTTAGTAGGATGCAAGAAGTTCTAGACAGTATGTAGTTATTACTTCAAGGTCTAATGAACTGATATAATATTGGCCTAATGACCATCTTTCCTCAGAACCCTTTCCATTGTCTTTGCATCTCTGTCCATCCACTCGTAAATTTGTATCCATGTGAAACCCTCCCTCTTACACCTGTGTTTATGAAGGAGACAAACCCATATAATGCGCTGACGATTTTTTCCCCGCATTGGCACATATCATACATATCATGCATAGGGTTGCCGTTCCTTTAAAATATATATAAATGTTTTAATAATTTCAGCAAAGTCTTAATAATTTTAGATAAATATTGTCTTGGATATAAAACTTGATTCTCTACTTGGGCACGCGACCCGTTAGTTACATGAGGCATCAACAGCTGATAAGTACAACATTCAGAATTATTCAGTATTTAATTGGTTGCAATTGGTGAAAACTTAAGCCAATTAGCTGTGACGATTCGCCTGCAGTAAGCCATGTCAATTCATATGTGCGGACGATTACTGGGCATATACCTGTCTGTACCCCCGGTTGACTTGACCGATAAGCCAAAATGCTAGCAGCCATCCTAAGTGAAATATTCTTGAGTGTGGAATAAAACACCAATCAGTAAAAAACATAAATACAGCTAGAATGCATACATTCCAGCGATTTTTAGATCGTCGGGTAATTTTTTTTCAGTTGCCTGTGATTATTTGCATAGAACTTATTCGCACTTCTAGTTTTGGTGACCTTGCTTTCTATTAAAGATAATCCGTGTCTTTGCTTTGTCATATAATGCTGTTCCTCCCAAGTATGTAGGGAACTTTGAATAGGATTTTTCACAGATCTCTTGCACAGCTCATCGCTGGTATAAGTATCCTATTAGTTCCGTTAGAATGTAATTCTGTGTATTTTATGGTGTGAAGTCTTTTTCACTGCCAGTCTGCCATTTTGGTGTACTTGTGCATATTTGGTATCAAAATGATAGAAACTATCTAAACTTTGGACAGGGCACAAGGAGACGGGTGGTGTGATGAGGCGGCGAATGACGTCTCCTCGGTGTTGCTAGGCATCCCTCGCTGCTGCAGGCATAGAAAGATCCATATAAAGGCTTTTAACGGTCAACATCAATGTCAAGATTGTTATGGCTGCTTTCTCAAAGGTTGGGCCAGGTATGCACAAAAGTTTATTGGCCGCGAAATGTTTGGGACTGAGTAACAGCACTAAACGTTGACATTGTCGCTTAAGCCAACTAGTTAACTGGCAATCATCTTAATTTTCTGAGTGCTGTTTTAGGTTGGTAAACTTTTCCTTCAATGTTAGTTAACCAGGTTAGTTTTAGACACTCCAAATTGTCCTCAGAGTTATACCGGCACTAACCACATAACCCTTAAAGAAGGCTTTGGGCGAATTAAGACTACCAGAGAAAGTATCTAAATCAAAGGGGAAAGGCGACAACCACTCAGTGAGATAATGCTCATAATTTTAGAAATACAGACACCTTATGTCCATGTAGGAATTATCTAGTAATTATGAAAACTGTTGTGTTCATTTCTCGTAATTGCGACATAAATTCCCATGATCACGAGATTATATGTAACATGATCATGTAACACTATTTTTTAATATGATACAAATTCAGTTCGTTGAAAGCTTTCTGAGTGAAAACGGTTCACGTTCAAGTTTTAAGCACTCTTCTGAAATTCTGTTATATTTTCAGCATTATGGTATCATTTACATGTTTTATTTATTTGTTTATTTATTTGTGCGCATCCGCCGAGAGAAAAAATATTTATTTATTTGATTGGTATTGTAAGGCGTGCTCAAGAATATTTCACTTATACCACGGCGGCCAGCATTATGGTGGGAGGACCATCCGCAGCTTGCTGGCAGACCTTCCCACGTACCTGAGAGAAAAATATTGCAAAAGTAGTTCTTGCATCACTCACAAAAACCTTGAATTCGCGCTTATAACTCCCAAATAACGTGGTATGTACACACCTTTCATTTTGCTCGTTTGGTTGGCGTAATCATTTTTTTTATGAAAGCTGATCGGAAAGTACATTAGTTACTCTGCCAAAGACAGGCAGTACTGTGATTTTCTCTGTTTTTTAATGTTATTCAAATGGGTCTTTTTTTGTTGGGGGGGGATTTTTGTTACTGATTTTTCTCTGAAAATATGCCTCCGACTTCCAATTCAATGAAGCAGTCATTAACTTGAGATGATATCGACGTTCACACAAAAATTTTATTTTTCTCAATTGATCCAAAAGTATTTCAAATTACGAAAAATCATTTTTCAGCACGGCCTTTTTCAGATCACATCCTAACAAACTAACCAAATCTCTTTGAGCTGCCAATGAAACATGTGCTCATACATCATTTTATAAGCAGTTTAGAACCGTACTTGGTGACCAGCTTGTTACGATGTATGTACAGAAAAAATGCTATACATAGAGGTAATTCATGTGTTGTTTAGAGAAGCCTCCTCTCTTGGGTGAGTCCAGGTGATCGTCAGTAACGTACAGTGCAAAGCAGGACAAGAATGCATAAAGCCTTTTCATAGTTCAGTAGGCCAGCATGCAGTCGGCGGGTTAGTTATCCGTGACCAGGCCGAGTAGTGCATCCTTT